>NC_053025.1:538729827-538784366 GCF_003073215.2 Triticum urartu | reverse complement strand
GGTTAGATTATGAATATATAGTTAGTATATCAAATGTACTATTATTTGGAATCAACATCAAGTGTATTCAAAAAATAGAATTCGAGTTCATGTAGTACACATAGTTCATATCTATCTCTATAGTAATCATGTGGTGTGTTATTAAGGTAATACGCGAATGATGGTTGAAGTTGGCAACAATCATGATTGTAGATTTTTATTGAAATAGAGAAACGAATTCAAATTCAGTTCGAACTACAGCGGTAGTATAGACATTTGGAATGCACTAAAATGTTGGTATGAGTAGGTTACATGCATCATACAGCAAGCGAAAAAATTTAATTGGACATAACATGGATTCATACTCCCTCCTTCTTCCATCTATATAGGGCGTAATGCATTTTCTAAGACCGCCTTTGACTATTGACAAGATTAATAGACATGACATGCCAATGTGAAAATTATCATTGAAGACCTTCACAGACAAATTAACGGTGTGCTTTGTAAGTTGCATTCTATATTATTGCTCTATTATTTGGTAAAGTTAGCATCAAACGCATTAGGCCCTATATAGATGAGGAGGGAGTAGCTTTGAATAGCATTTTCATAGTAAAACGGGGCAAGACTCTCTCTTTGTGTGGTGTGAATAGTTTTATTTTTCGTTTTCTTTTTGTGAGGGAAGCGAATTGATTTGGTACGTACAAGTACAATAGTACACGTTAGGCTTGTCCCTAAACAACCCGTGCCTTGTTATATCCCAAAAATTCAGATATCGTGCTCCCAAAACTGGCGCCTTCACAACACGCGCCTTGCTATCCCAAAATTACAATGCGCGTGGAAACTCCCTCCAGCTGCAATCCCAACACGCGAAATCTCCCTTCTAACCCTGAGCCTAAAGGCGCTATCAACGGTGGGGTACTTTTGTAACACACCACATTGACAAGCGCGTCCCTAAGTCATGGTTCACCCCCCCATCGCCTCTTTTGCCATTCGAAATCCCAGGCCGCCATAACCTCTCTGCTCGCCGCGAACCCACCCTCCTCCGTCCGCCACCTCACCGGTGCCCCCGAAGCCTCTTCCCCGATGACGTCGTCCACCGCAACAGCTCGACGTCCCTCGTCCACCTCCCCATGAGGATCTCGTCCATCTCGTTCCCGCCGGTTGCCACCCCTCCACCTTCAAGGAGCTGCTCCGACGATCGCCTCGTCTATCGCGGTTGCTCCATCCCCACAGCGCTGCCTTAACCTGCTCCACGGAACCGCATCATCCTCATCGACTCCTTGGACGAAGTCAAGGCCTACTCGCGCCACCAAAGAGGTTGTACTCTCATTGCATCGCACCTTCTCCTTAACTCGACCTCCCGGCGCCGACGGTGCTCCATCCTGCACCCCCATGGAGCGCCCTTGAAGCCGGTGCCGCGGGACATCTCCATGACGGCTCTCCCCCAATGAGGCCCCTTCGGGCGGCGGCCATACCAGCCGGATCTGCTGCTGCTGCCGTCTCGCTCGATCGCCGCCCAGTCCGCTGCTCCGTCACTTGCTCGCGCTGCTGCTGCTGCTCTCCCCCTCGCTCGTGCTACTGCTCTGCTCCAATTTAGCTACACTTCAGTCGACTGAATCGACTTTTGGGTCAGTCTTTTCAGGGGGTGGGGGGCTCGCCGGAGTTAAGGAAGAACCACCCGCAGCGGGGACGGGTCACCGGAGAGACTCCACTATCTATCTTAGGGTTTAGGGTGGGGGCGGGGCCTAGAGGTCGCCGGGGTGGCGGACCGGCGGTGGGGTTGTTGGGGCGGCGAGGGCGTTGGGGCTGGGTTCAGCCGGGTGGCTGGCGGCAGGGGGGTGCGGGTGAAGATGAACTACAGGCCCTCCCTAAACTACATGTCAAGTGCCTCTTTGCTACCATGCGTTCAGTTTCGACATTAACATTCAGATTCCAAAGTAAATTTCAGTTTCGACAGTTAAGTTCAGAGTCAACAGTTTTTACTCATCTGTTGTAGTCAGGTGGTGTTTGGTGATGTAAATTTTACATCTATTTTACATCATCTATTGGAGATGCTATTAGAATCCTACTTGAGATTGACGATGATTGTCTTGTGCTGCTTCAGCCTTGACGTCCTGTTCACCTCTTGGACTCAAGTCAGGTCCAAATTAATGTTCAAACTTGAGTTCTAAATTAGTTGTGGGGCACATATCGAGGAAGCAATGGATAGTATCTCTGTCTAATATCTGTTCACCTAGGGTATGCCTATGTTGTTCATCTTGGGTGGGAAACAAATAGTAAAGAAATCACCATCTGTCTTTTTCTTAAATTAAAGCAATCATCAGCATACTATCATTATTTTTGATCCATCCACTGGTTGTTATCATCACTCTAAATTTTGCATGCTCTCCTTACATAATCTCACCATATATTTTCGTATGCATGTCAGATATTGTACACAGTCATGCTGAACATGTAGAGAAAAAGAGAAGAGTTTTGCGCGACAATATAATGTCATGCAGACATCGCTCCATGGTGGGTTCAATGGCAAACCCTCCCCGCCCCTCTCAGATTTGTAATCCAGAGGAAGATATCTGTTCTGAGCGCGGATTCGACGCCGCTGACCACTCCTATTTACCCCCCAAGGTGTTTGCTCTACCTTGGCATGATGATGTTAGTCATATCATGCATATGTTGCCTTGCAGTGCCTACTTTTGACATCATATATGTCATTTGCTTAGTTTAGACATGTTCTGTAATGCCACCTGTTTAGTTTCTATATCATATATGGGAATTATGCAGTCTCATGTCTTTTAGCCAGTGATAATATATGTGAAATGTGCAATGCCATCCTGTTTAACCAGGCATCATATATTTGAATGATATCTTGCCCATCCTTTTCTTCATTACATTTCCATTTGTTGACAATGTTTGTACATTAAACTACTCTTCTTGTGAATCAGCCATTTGGGTGGGAGATTGAGAAATCTAGAGTGAAAACAAGGCCTTAAGAGCAGACATCTATCTGTTGGTCTCTTGTTGCATAAGACATCATATACACAATACAACACCATTCATCAGACATCATATCGAATGCCCTCTGAGCATGTAAATCACATATGTGAAATAAATTGCGATCCTCATTACCTAGATAACATGTAGGTGAATTATGTCATGCGATCTTGTTTAGTTATTGTAACACCCCGGATGTAACTTTCCCAATGCACTCCAACTCTTGGTCCCGTTAAGATTTATTTTCTCGGGTTCGGGTTTTTGTCTCCGTGTGTAGTTGTCATTGTCATGCATCTCATATCATGTCATCATGCGCATTGCATGCATACGTGTTCATCTCTTGCATTCGAGCTTTTTCCCCGTCCGTGCATTCCGGCGCCGTTCTTCCGGTGGTCATTCTAGATTTCTTTCGTGTGTGATTAAACATTCCGGATTGGACCGAGACTTGGTCAAGCGGCCTTGGTTTACTACCGTAGACCGCCTGTCAAGTTTCGACATCATTTGGGACTCGTTTGATACTCAACGGTTAACCGAGGACCGAAAAAGCCTCGTGTGTGTTGCAGCTCAACACCCCTCCATTTGGCCCAAAACCCACCTAAGGCCTTTCTCCCGATCATCTAGATCGTTCGATGACGATCGCGTGGCCGAAAACCGCACCTCATTTGGACTCTCCTAGCCTCCCTCTATATGCCTATAAATAGATCCCTCCACGAAATCCGGGTCTCCTTCCTCCCCCTAACCCTAGATATCGTCATCGCGCGCCCGCCGGACATTTTCCCCGCCGACGCGGACACGTCCGAACTCCGCCTCCGCCGCCACGTGGCGTCCCCGCCGTTGGCCGCCGCCCCGCGACCGCATCGTCGCACCGCGGGCCCGGGAAGCCCCCAAGGGCCGGCCCCCGCGGGCCCATCTTTCCCGCGCCTGCGCCCGAGCGCCCGGCCGCCTGCCCTCCAGCGCCGGCCTCGCCGCCTTCGCCGGCGCCGCCCCGGCCGCCGCGCTGGTCGCCGGCGACCCGCGGGAGTCCCACCGCCTCGCCTCCGGTCGCCGCCGCCCTCCTGTGCCACCGCCGCCTCAGATCCGGGCCGGCGCCCCTCCGCCGCCTCTCCCTCCTACTCCGATGCTCCGGCGAGTCCCCGGAGCAGTCCGGCGACCCCTCCAACTCCGGCCGGCCGTCCTCGGTTCGCGTGCCATGAACAGTAAACCCTAGATCTCGAAGGTTGTTTTTCTTCTAAGTCCCGAAATCCAAGATCCAAGTGCCCATGTTCATAGCCCCGTAACTTTGCATCTGTAGCTCCGATTCATGCATCTAGCATATCAAAATGTTCATCTCAGAGAGTACATCATTTCATTCCATTGCATCATTTTCATTTGAGTTCATCTTGATGCCCGAAATGCTGTTAGAAGAGGGCTACTTGAGTTAATCGTCAGATCTGCTACTCCATTTAGCTTTTTGTCATTTTTTCCATGATTATTGTGTGCATGTTATGCCCTGATGCTCTACATATGTTTTGTTAAGGGTTTTGTCATCTTTCCAGAGGTGCAACCCATGTATTTTTGTGATGTGTGTGGTGACTAGCACAAGTTTGCAAAGTGGTGCACTTGGTAATTCTGTTTTCAGGGACTTAGCAATTCCACTAAGTCCTTGAGCTGTTTATCTCATATGCTCATATGTTCTTGTTGTTTCCTAGTGATCCGTGCCTCTTTTGAGGATGATCAGTAAGGATGTTTTGTTAATCTTGTAGTGCTCTATCCATCCATGTATTTGTTTGCAATTATGGAGCACCCTAGCTTGAGTCAATCGAGCTCTACTTTTGCTACTTTGTGAATCTGGGCAGATTGTCAACTTGTTTGCAATTTTGCCGATGATGTTGTAGTTGATCCGTGCATGCTACCGTCAATCAAAGCAAGATAAGATGCATAAAAAGGATAAACAACACATGCAATCAATATAAGTGATATGATATGGCCATCATCATCTTGTGCTTGTGATCTCCATCTCCGAAGCACCGTCGTGATCACCATCGTCACCGGCGTGACACCTTGATCTCCATCGTAGCATCGTTGTCGTCTCGCCAATCTTATGCTTCCACGACTATCACTACCGCTTAGTAATAAAGTAAAGCATTACATCGCGATTGCATTGCATACAATAAAGCGACAACCATATGGCTCCTGCCAGTTGCCGATAACTTGGTTACAAAACATGATCATCTCATACAATAAAATTCTGCATCATGCGTTGACCATATCACATCACAACATGCCCTGCAAAACCAAGTTAGACGTCCTCTACTTTGTTGTTGCAAGTTTTACGTGGCTGCTACGGGCTTAAGTAAGAACCAATCTCACCTACGCATCAAAACCACAACGATAGTTTGTCAAATAGACTCCGTTTTAACCTTCGGAAGGACCGGGCGTAGCCATACTTGGTTCAACTAAAGTCGGAGAGACAGTCGCCCGCAAGCCATCTATGTGCAAAGCACGTCGAGGGAACCGGTCTCGCGTAAGCGTACGCGTAAGGTTGGTCTGGGTCGTCTCGTCCAACAATACCGCCGAACCAAAGTATGACATGCTGGTAGGCAGTATGACTTGTATCGTCCACAACTCACTTGTGTTCTACTCGTGCATATACAATCAACATAAATAACCTAGGCTCAGATGCCACTGTTGGGTTTCGTAGTAATTTCAAAAAATTCTACGCACACGCAAGATCATGTGATGCATAGCAACGAGAGGGGAGAGTGTTGTCTACGTACCCACGCAGACCGACTGCGGAAGCGTTGACACAACGTAGAGGAAGTAGTCGTACGTCTTCACGATCCAACCGATCAAGCACCGAAACTACGGCACCTCCGAGTTCGAGCACACGTTCAGCTCGATGACGATCCCCGGACTCCGATCCAGCAAAGTGTCGGGGAAGAGTTCCGTCAGCACGACGGCGTGGTGACGATCTTGATGTACTACAGCAGCAGGGCTTCGCCTAAACTCCGCTACAGTATTATCGAGGAATATGGTGGCTGGGGGCACCGCACACGGCTAAGGAATAGATCACGTGGATCAACTTGTGTGTTCTAGGGTGCCTCTACCTCAGTATATAAAGGACTAGAGGGGGGAGGCTGGCCGGCCACAGGAGGCGCGCCAGGAGAGTCCTACTCCCTCTGGGAGTAGGATTCCCCCCCCCAATCCTAGTTGGAATAGGATCCTTGAGGGGGGAAAGAGAGAGAGGGGGCCGGCCACCTCTCCTAGTCCTAATAGGACTAGGGGAAGGGGGGAGGCGCACAGCCACCTTGGGCTGCCCCTTTCTCCTTTCCACTAAAGCCCACTAAGGCCCATATAGCTCCCGGGGGGTTCCGGTAACCTCCCGGTACTCCGGTAAAATCCCGATTTCACCCGGAACACTTCCGATATCCAAATATAGGCTTCCAATATATCAATCTTTATGTGTCGACCATTTCGAGAATCGTCGTCATGTCCGTGATCACATCCGGGACTCTGAAAAATCTTCGGTACATCAAAATGCATAAACTCATAATATAACTATCATCGTAACCTTAAGCGTGCGGACCCTACGGGTTCGAGAACAATGTAGACATGCCCGAGACACATCTCCAGTCAATAACCAATAGCGGAACCTGGATGCTCATATTGGCTCCTACATATTCTACGAAGATCTTTATCGGTCAGACCGCATAACAACATATGCTGTTCCCATCATCGGGATGTTACTTGCCCGAGATTCGATCGTCGGTATCCCATACCTAGTTCAATCTCTTTACCGGCAAGTCTCTTTACTCGTTCTGTAATACATCATCCCGCAACTAACTCATTAGTTGCAATGCTTGCAAGGCTTAAGTGATGTGCATTACCGAGAGGGCCCAGAGATACCTCTCCGACAATCGGAGTGACAAATCCTAATCTCGAAATACGCCAACCCAACATGTACCTTTGGAGACACCTGTAGAGCTCCTTTATTATCACCAGTTACATTGTGACGTTTGGTAGCACACAAAGTGTTCCTCTGGTAAACGGGAGTTGCAAATCTCATAGTCATAGGAACATGTATAAGTCATGAAGAAAGCAATAGCAACATACTAAACGATCGGGTGCTAAGCTAATCGAATGGGTCATGTCAATCAGATCATTCACTTAATGATGTGATCCCGTTAATCAAATAACAACTCCTTGTCCATGGTTAGGAAACATAACCATCTTCGATTAACGAGCTAGTCAAGTAGAGGCATACTAGTGACACTCTGTTTGTCTATGTATTCACACATGTATTATGTTTCCGGTTAATACAATTCTAGCATGAATAATAAACATTTATCATGATATAAGGAAATAAATAATAACTTTATTATTGCCTCTAGGGCATATTTCCTTCAGTCTCCCACTTGCACTAGAGTCAATAATCTAGTTCACATCACATGTGATTAACAATAGTTCACATCTCATGTGATTAACACCCATAGTTCACATCGCCATGTGACCAACACCCAAAGGGTTTACTAGATTCGGTAATCTAGTTCACATCGCTATGCGATTAACACCCAAAGAGTACTAAGGTGTGATCATGTTTTGCTTGTGAGAGAATCTTAGTCAACGGTCTTTCACATTCAGATCCGTTATGTATTTTGCAATTTTCTATGTCTACAATGCTCTGCACGGAGCTACTCTAGCTAATTGCTCCCACTTTCAATATGTATCTAGATCGAGACTTAGAGTCATCCAGATCAGTGTCAAAACTTGCATCGACGTAACCCTTTACGGCGAACCTTTTTGTCACGTCCATAATCGAGAAACATATCCTTATTTCACTAAGGATAATTCTGACCGCTGTCCAGTGATCTACTCCTAGATCACTATCGTACTCCCTTGCCAAACTCAGTGGTAGGGCATACAATAGATCTGGTATACAGCATGCATACTTTATAGAACCTATGACTGAGGCATAGGGAATGACTTTCATTCTCTTTCTATCTTATGCCATGGTCGGGCTTTGAGTATTACTCAACTTCACACCTTGTAACACAGGCAAGAAACCTTTTCTTTGACCGTTCCATTTTTAACTACTTCAAAATCTTGTCAAGGTATGTACTCATTGAAAAAACTTATCAAGTGTTTTGATCTATCTCTATTAGATCTTGATAACTCAATATGTAAGCAGCTTCACACGAGTCTTCTTTGAAAAACTCCTTTTCAAAACACTCCTTTTTATGCCTTTGCAGAATAATTCTAATTATTTCCGATCAAACATATGGTCATTCACATATACTTATCAGAAATGTTGTAGTGCTCCCACTCACTTTCTTAAATACAGGCTTCACCGCAAGGTCTTATAAAACTATATGCTTTGATCAACTTATCAAAGCGTATATTCCAACTCCGAGATTCTTGCACCAGTCCATAGATGGATCGCTGGAGCTTGCATATAGTTAACACCTTTAGGATCGACAAAACCTTCTAGTTGCATCGTATACAACTCTTCTTTAGTAAATCCATTAAGGAATGCAGTTTTGTTTATCCATTTGCCAGATTTCATAAAATGCGGCAATTGCTAACATGATTCGGACAGACTTAAGCATAGATACGAGTGAGAAAATCTCATCGTAGTCAACACCTTGAACTTGTCGAAAACCTTTTTGCGACAATTCTAGCTTTGTAGATAGTAACACTACTATCAGCGTTCGTCTTCCTCTTGAAGATCCATTTAATCTCAATGGCTCGCCGATCATTGCGCAAGTCAATCAAAGTCCATAATTTGTTCTCATACATGGATCTTATCTCAGATTTCATGGCCTCAAGCCATTTCGCGGAATCTAGGCTCACCATCGCTTCTTCATAGTTCGTAGGTTCATCATGATCTAGTAGCATGACTTCCAGAACAGGATTACCGTACCACTCTGGCGCGGATCTTACTCTGGTTGATCTACGAGGTTCAGTAGTATCTTGTTCTGAAGTTTCATGATCATCATCATTAGCTTCCTCACTAACTGGTGTAGGTGTCACAGAAACAGTTTTCTATGATGTACTACTTTCCAATAAGGGAGCAGGTACAGTTACCTCGTCAAGTTCTACTTTCCTCCCACTCACTTCTTTCGAGAGAAACTCCTTCTCCAGAAAGTTTCCGAATTTAGCAACAAAAGTCTTGCCTTCGGATCTGTGATAGAAGGTGTATCCAATAGTTTCCTTTGGATATCCTATGAAGACGCACTTCTCCGATTTGAGTTTGAGCTTATCAGGATGAAACTTTTTCATATAAGCATCGCAACCCCAAACTTTAAGAAACGACAGCTTAGGTTTCTTGCCAAACCATAGTTCACACGGTGTCGTCTCAACGGATTTAGATGGTGCCCTATTTAACGTGAATGCAGCTGTCTCTAATGCATAACCCCAAAACGATAGTGGTAGATCGGTAAGAGACATCATAGATCGCACTATATCTAATAAAGTACGGTTATGACGTTCGGACACACCATTACACTATGGTGTTCCAGGTGGCGTGAGTAGTGAAACTATTTCACATTGTTTTAATTGAAGGCCAAACTCGTAACTCAAATATTTTACCTCTGCGATCATATCGTAGAAACTTTTATTTTCTTGTCACGATGATTTTCCACTTCACTCTGAAATTCTTTGAACTTTTCAAATGTTTCAGACTTATGTTTCATCAAGTAGATATCCCCATATCTGCTCAAATCATCTGTGAAGGTCAGAAAATAATGATACCTGCTGCAAGCCTTAATATTCATCGGACCACATACATCAGTATGTATGATTTCCAACAAATCTGTTGCTTGCTTCATTGTTCCGGAGAACGGCGTTTTAGTCATCTTGCCCATAAGGCATGGTTCGCAAGCATCAAGTGATTCATAATCAAGTGATTCCAAAATCCCATCAGCATGGAGTTTCTTCATGCGCTTTACACCAATATGACCTAAACGGCAGTGCTACAAATAAGTTGCACTATCATTATTAACTTTGCATCTTTTGGTTTCAATATTATGATTATGTGTATCACTACGATCGAGATCCAACGAACTATTTTCATTGGGTGTGTAACCATATAAGGTTTTATTCATGTAAACAGAACAACAATTTATTCTCTTACTTAAATGAATAACCGTATTACAATAAACATGATCAAATCATATTCATGCTCAACGCAAACACCAAATAACACTTATTTCAGGTTCAACACTAATCCCGAAAGTATAGGGAGTGTGCGATGATGATCATATCAATCTTGGAACCACTTCCAACACACATCGTCACTTCACCCTTAACTAGTCTCTGTTTATTCTGCAACTCCCGTTTCGAGTTACTAATCTTAGCAACTGAACTAGTATCAAATACTGAGGGGTTGCTATAAACACTAGTAAAGTACACATCAATAACATGTATATCAAATATACTTATGTTCACTTTGCCATCCTTCTTATCTGCCAATCACTTGGGGTAGTTCCGCTTCCAGTGACCAGTCCCTTTGCAGTAGAAACACTTAGTCTCAGGCTTAGGACCAGACTTGGGCTTCTTCACTTGAGCAGCAACTTGCTTGCCGTTCTTCTTGAAGTTCCCCTTCTTCCCTTTGCCCTTTTCTTGAAACTAGTGGTCTTGTCAACCATCAACACTTGATGTTTTTCTTGATTTCTACCTTCGTTGATTTCAGCATCACGAAGAGCTTGGGAGTTGTTTCCGTTATCCCTTGCATATTATAGTTCATCACGAAGTTCTACTAACTTGGTGATGGTGACTAGAGAATTCTGTCAATCACTATCTTATCTGGAAGATTAACTCCCACTTGATTCAAGCGATTGTAGTACTCAGACAATCTGGGCACATGCTCACTAGTTGAGCGATTCTCCTCCATCTTTTAGCTATAGAACTTGTTGGAGACTTCATATCTCTCAACTCGGGTATTTGCTTGAAATATTAACTTCAACTCCTGGAACATCTCATATGCTCCATGACGTTCAAAACGTCTTTGAAGTCCCGATTCTAAGCCATTAAGCATGGTGCACTAAACTATCAAGTAGTCATCATATTGAGCTAGCCAAACGTTCATAACGTCTGCATCTGCTCCTGCAATAGGTCCGTCACCTAGCGGTGCATCAAGGACATAATTCTTCTGTGCAGCAATGAGGATAAACCTCAGATCACGGATCCAATCCGCATCATTGCTACTAACATCTTTCAACACAATTTTCTCTAGGAACATATCAAAATAAACATATGAAAGCAACAACGCAAGCTATTGATCTACAACATAATTTGCAAAATACTATCAGGACTAAGTTCATGATAAATTTAAGTTCAATTAATCATATTACTTAAGAACTCCCACTTAGATAGACATCCCTCTAATCCTCTAAGTGATTACGTGATCCAAATCACTAAACCATGTCCGATCATCACGTGAGGTGGAGTAGTTTCATTGGTGAACATCACTATGTTGATCATATCTACTATATGATTCACGCTCGACCTTTTGGTCTCCGTGTTTCGAGGCCATAACTGTATATGCTTGGCTCGTCAAGTATAACCTAAGTATTCTGCGTGTGCAACTGTTTTGCACCCGTTGTATTTGAACGTAGAGCCTATCACACCCGATCATCACGTGGTGTCTCAGCACGAAGAACTTTCGCAACGGTGCATACTCAGGGAGAACACTTCTTGATAATTAGTGAGAGATCATCTTAAAATGCTACTATCAAACAAAGCAAGATAAGATGCATAAAAGATAAACATCACATGCAATCAATATAAGTGATATGATATGGCCATCATCATCTTGTGCTTGTGATCTCCATCTCTCGAAGCACCCATGATCACCATCGTCACCGGCGCGACACCTTGATCTCCATCATAGCATCGTTGTCGTCTCGCCAATCTTATGCTTCCACGACTATCGCTACCGCTTAGTGATAAAGTAAAGCATTACAGGCGCGATTGCATTGCAATACAATAAAGCGACAACCATATGGCTCCTGCCAGTTGCCGATAACTCGGTTACAAAACATGATCATCTCATACAATAAAACTTAGCATCATGGTCCTTGACCATAATCACATCACAACATGCCCTGCAAAAACAAGTTAGACGTCCTCTACTTTGTTGTTGAAAAGTTTTACGTGGCTGCTATGGGCTTAAGCAAGAAACCAATCTACCCTACGCATCAAAACCACAACGATAGTTTGTCAAGTTGTGCTGTTTTAACCTTCGCAAGGACCGGGCATAGCCACACTCGGTTCAACTAAAGTTGGAGAAACTGTCACCCGCAAGCCACCTGTGTGCAAAGCACGTCGGAGAAACGGTCTCGCGTAAGCGTACGCGTAATGTCGGTCGGGCCGCTTCGTCCAACAATACCGCCGAACCAAAGTAATGACATGCTGGTAAGCAGTATGACTTATATCGCCCCACAACTCACTTGTGTTCTACTCGTGCATATACACAAACACATAAAAACCTAGGCTCGGATGCCACTGTTGGGGAACGTAGTAATTTCAAAAAAAATTCCTACGCACACACAAGATCATGGTGATGCATAGCAACGAGAGGGGAGAGTGTTGTCCACGTACCCTCGTAGACCGAAAGCGGAAGCGTTATAACAACGCGGTTGATGTAGTCGTACGTCTTCACGGCCCAACCGATCAAGCACCGAAACTACGGCACCTCCGAGTTCTAGCACATGTTCAGCTCGATGACGATCCCCAGACTCCGATCCAGCAAAGTATCGGGGAAGAGTTCTGTCAGCACGACGGCGTGGTGACGATCTTGATGTTCTACTGTCACAGGGCTTCGCCTAAGCACTGCTACAATATTATCGAGGATTATGGTGAAGGGGGGCACCGCACACGGCTAAGAGAACGATCATGAAGATCAACTTGTTGTGTCTAGAGGTGCCCCCTGCCCCCGTATATAAAGGAGCAAGGGAGAGGGGCGGCCGGCCATGATGAGGCGCGCCAGGGAGGAGTCCTACTCCTACCGGGAGTAGGACTCCCCTCCCTTTCCTTGTCCAAGTAGGAGAGGGGGAAGGAGAGAAGGAAAAGGGGGGGCGCCGGCCCTACCTCCTTGTCCAATTCGGACTAGGGCGAGAGGGGGTGCGCGGCCTGCCCTGGCAGCCCCTCCTCTTCTCCACTTTAGGCCCATGAGGCCATTAACCCCCTGGGGGGTTCCGGTAACCCCCCGGTACTCCGGTTTTATCCGAAACTACTCCGGAACACTTCCGGTGTCCGAATATAGTCGTCCAATATATCAATCTTTAATGTCTCGACCATTTCGAGACTCCTCGTCATGTCCGTGATCACATCCGGGACTCCGAACTAACTTCGGTACATCAAAACTCATAAACTCATAATATAACTGTCATCTAAACCTTAAGCGTGCGGACCCTACGGGTTCGAGAACAATGTAGACATGACCGAGACACGTCTCCGGTCAATAACCAATAGCGAACCTGGATGCTCATATTGGCTCCTACATATTCTACGAAGATCTTTTATCGGTCAGACCGCATAACAACATACGTTGTTCCCTTTGTCATCGGTATGTTACTTGCCCGAGATTCATCGTCGGTATCTCAATACCTAGTTCAATCTCGTTACCGGCAAGTCTCTTTACTCGTTCCGTAATACATCACTCACAACTAACTCATTAGTTGCAATGCTTGCAAGGCTTATGTGATGTGCATTACCGAGAGGGCCCAGAGATACTCTCCGACAATCGGAGTGACAAAATCCAGTCTCGAATATTGTAGCGGTGCTTAGGCGAAGCCCTGCGACGTAGAACATCAAGATCGTCACCATGCCGTCGTGCTGACGGAACTCTTCCCCGAACGCTTTGCTGGATCGGAGCCCGGGGATCGTCATCGAGCTGTACGTGTGCTAAGAACTCGGAGGTGCCGGAGTAACGGTGCTTGGATCGGTCGGATCGGGAAGACGTACGACTACTTCCTCTACGTTGCGTCAACACTTCCGCAGTCGGTCTGCGTGGGTACGTAGACAACACTCTCCCCTCTCGTTGCTATGCATCACCATGATCTTGCGTGTGCGTAGGAATTTTTTTGAAATTACTGCGTTCCCCAACACCTGTGTCTTGAAGTTGATTCTCTATTCGTTACCGTCACTCCTTCACTTTATGATATATCTATCGATAAAACAAAATACTTCAACACACACAATCCAAATGAAGATCCAAATGAAAGATTCAAATTGACAATAAATACATTCGTAGGATAATTAGCATGGCGTGGCTATGGTTTGAGATAAAATCAAGTTTGGTCTTAACCCAGACATGACATAGTCATATTCTACGGTTGGATTCAAGTGATACTAAGTGAAGATCATGGTTTGATATAAAAGATGGGTCGTGAGACAATTCCTACAACAAATTCTATCATAAGACTATTCGGAATATTTGACTTGGTTAAACGGAAGTGGGTATGGCATACGTTTCAAGATAAATAATTAAATTCTTAATCTTGTAACTCCAATTTTTTATATTATATCAAATGATCAGAGAGGTTCCCCAGGGATCTAAGAGATTTAACCTATAGTCACATTTTATTTTAACGAAGTTATTAAACGATGATCAAAGAAGATCAAACTAAGGTGTTGAGGTTAAAACATCAACTAAACATTGCTAAAGAATAATTCAATGAGATCTAATAGAAAGGTGAGGTCCCAAGGACCAACTTTCTTATATAAAACATTTTCATATGTTTTACAAAATAAAAGATATAGCAAAATTACTCAAATACACTTTCTAAATTTGAATCAAAATTTAAATTACCAAAGTTGAAATATTTAGATTCCATAATAAACTAAATGTTTCAAGTAATCCGGGGATATAAAGTTTGTCGAATTCGGACATACGGTTTGAGAGATACGATTTTTCAAACTTTGGGTATTTTCTGAAAATGCTATACGAGAATTACATGGAGCTGCCACGTGTCAAATTTTGAATGGCTGATACCTCTTCGTTTTAAAGAAAAATAAAAGAGAGGAGTGATTGCTGCTTACGGGGATAGATGGCCGGCGATGTTACGCAACAGCGGCGACTCGGGTTCGTGGGACTCCGGCAGTCTTCGATGACGAAGGCAAGGTGGACGGCGGATAGGAGGCTGAGGCGAGCTCGAGGATAGCCACAGAAGGCTCGGACCTGTCCTTGGGGACCGTGAGGTCTCGCTAGAGTTGGGCTGAGCTCCAGCGGATGCGGGTGTTGAAAAACAGCGCACTCTGGCTGTACAAACGGGCAAGATAAAGGTTCAATAAGATGCGCATAGAATTTAGGGAGATAAAGGTTCAGGATTTGGGGCATGAGGTACCTCGGGCGACGGAATCGTCATCAGACTTCACTGTTCTTGTCGGATTCCGGCGAGCAATTGCCCACAGGAGGGATCGAATTAGAGAGGGGTTTTTAGGGTGACGGTGTAGGGGTGTGGGGTGTATCCAGGGATGGTATTTATAGGTGCGAGGGGAGTCCATATGAAGAGATCCATGACGACCTTAGTGTGGCCATTAATGGCTGTTTGTGCATATACGTTTCTTGGATCCATTCGACGAGTTAAAGCAGTAACATTGAGTTTTGAATCCCTGAATTGATTCATAATAATGTCCTCCGCATTTTTCGTGTAGACGCCGAAGTAAAACGGGCAAGGGTGTGAATGGGAGAAGGAGATAAAGTGGTGACTCCATGGCTGTTTCTTGCCTCTGTACGTGTTCTCGTGGTGAACGTACAGGAGGGAGGAAGAAGAAGGCCAGGATGGGCCTTAGTGGGAATTAAGCCCAATAGGAAAAGGAGAAGAAAAAGAAACTAGAGCAGAGGTGGGCTGCGCTAGAAGAAGTTGGCCCGAGCGCGTGTGAGAGAAAGTAGATGGGCCAAGCCTAGTAAGAGTTAGTATTAGGACTTATAATAATTTCTTATTAAAGTGACCGAAAATTTTTGTAAAAAACAATGTTTAGATTAATATCAATATTATTTAGAGTCCACGAAAAATAGTTTTCAGAATTTAATAAAGAAATTTTATTTTTGTCTAGTTTTACTATTAATGCTACATGGACATAATTGAATTTCTCAAAAATCAAATTTGAGTTTCACAAATTCACAAAAAGGATAATTGTGCCATATTAAATTTTTCCAAATATATTTTGGAGAAGTCACATTATCTCCTCTCATTAAATTTATTGGAAATATTTATATGGCATTAAAATTCCAAATGAGATCCAAGTTCAAACAAAACTCCAAAATTCAAAGAACATCAAATGAAATTTTCATCCACCACATTTGAGAAAGTCATTTTATTCTCACTCCATAGTATTGAATATGGTTTCAAAATATTTCATAGGAGTCGGAAAGAGAAGAAAACTAAAATTGATTTTTTTAACAATACACAAAAAGGTTTTAATTTCCCCTGAAAAACATAGCAATTCACTCGGTAATAATAAATATTAACATTCCAAATTTAGGAAAATTTTGGGATGTTACAAAAGATGTCAATAATGATGTTGTTAAATTAAAGCCATTTCCTTTTTCTCTTAGAGATCATGCTAAAGCTTGGTTTTTGTCTTTGCCTAAGAATAGTATTGATTCATGAACAAGTGCAAAGATGCTTTTATCTCTAAGTATTTTCCTCCCGCTAAGATCATCTCTCTTAGAAACGATATTATGAATTTTAAGCAACTTGATCATGAACATGTTGCACAAGCTTGGGAGAGAATGAAATTAATGATACGTAATTGCCCTACTCATGGTTTGAATTTGTGGATGATCATACAAATTTTTTATGCCGGATTGAATTTTGCTTCTAGAAATCTTTTAGATTCGGCCGCGGGAGGCACTTTTATGGAAATCACTTTAGGAGATGCTACTAAACTCCTAGATAATATTATGGTTAATTATTCTCAATGGCATACTGAAAGATCTTCTAATAAAAAAGTGCATGCGATAGAAGAAATCAATGTGTTGAGTGGAAAGATGGATGAACTTATGAAATTATTTGCTACTAAGAGTGTTTCTTCTGATCCTAATGATATGCCTTTGTCTACTTTGATTGAGAATAACAATGAATCTATGATGTGAATTTTGTTGGTAGGAATAATTTTGGTAACAACGCTTATAGAGGGAATTTTAATCCTAGGCCATATCCTAGTAATCCTTCTAATAATTATGGGAATTCCTACAACAACTCTTATGGAAATTATAATAAGATGCCCTCTGAATTTGAGAATAGTGTTAAAGAGTTTATGAATTCACAAAAGAATTTTAATGCTTTGCTTGAGGAGAAATTGCTTAAAGTTGATGATTTGGCTAGAAACGTTGATAGAATTTCTCTTGAGGTTGATTCTTTAAAGCTTAGATCTATTCCTCCTAAGCATGATATCAATGAGTCTCTCAAAGCCATGAGAATTTCCATTGATGAGTGCAAGGAAAGAACCGCTAGGATGCGTGCTTCCAAAGATGCCTTTATTAAAGCGTGTTCCTCCAATTCCTATGAAAATCAAGATGAAGATCTAAAAGTTATTGATGTGTCTCCTATTAAATCTTTGTTTTGCAATATGAATCTTGATGAAACTGAATATGATCTTCCTTTACCTAGAAGGCATTCTAAAAATTCGGAGTATTTAGATCTTAATGATGAAATTGACGAAAGTGGGATTGAAAGAAATAAAAATCTAGATGTTGCTAAACCCACTATATTGGATTTCAAGGAAATTATTTATGAAAGTTGCTCTTTAATTGATTGTATTTCCTTGTTTCAATCCGTGCAAAATTCTCCACATGCTTATAGTCAAAATGAAGCCTTCACCGAACATATTGTTGATGCCTTGATGCAATCTTATGAAGAAAAACTTGAGTTGAAAGTTTCTATCTCTAGAAAACTCTATGATGAGTGGGAACCAACTATTAAAATTAAAATTAAAGATCATGAGTTTTATGCTTTGTGTGATCTGGGTGCTAGTGTCTCTACTATTCCCAAGACTTTGTGTGATTTGCTAGATTTCCATAATTTTGATGATTGCTCTCTAAACTTGCATCTTGTGGATTCCACTATTAAGAAACCAATGGGAAGGATTAATGATGTTCTTATTATTGCAAATAGGAATTATGTCCCTGTAGATTTCATTGTTCTTGATATAGATTGCAATCCTTCTTACCCTATTATTCTTGGTAGACCTTGTTGGGTTTCGTAGTAATTTCAAAAAAATTCCTACGCACACGCAAGATCATGGTGATGCATAGCAACGAGAGGGGAGAGTGTTTTCTACGTACCCACGCAGACCGACTGCGGAAGCGCTGACACTACATAGAGGAAGTAGTCGTACGTCTTCATGATCCAACCGATCAAAAACCGAAACTACGACACCTCCGAGTTCGAGCACACGTTCAGCTCGATGACGATCCCCGGACTCCGATCCAGCAAAGTGTCGGGGAAGAGTTCCGTCAGCACGACGGCGTGGTGACGGTCTTGATGCACTACAGCAGCAGGGCTTCGCCTAAACTCCGCTACAGTATTATCGAGGAATATGGTGGCTGGGGGCACCGCATACGGCTAAGGAATAGATCACGTGGATCAACTTGTGTGTTTCTGGGGTGCCTCTGCCTCAGTATATAAAGGACTAGAGGGGGGAGGCTGGCCGGCCATAGGAGGCGCGCCAGGAGAGTCCTACTCCTTCTGGGAGTAGGATCCCCCCCAATCCTAGTTGGAATAGGACTCCTTGAGGGGGGAAAGAGAGAGAGGGGGGCCGGCCACCTTTCCTAGTCCTAATAGGACTAGGGGAAGGGGGGAGGCGCGCGGCCACCTTGGGCTGCCCCTTTCTCCTTTCCACTAAAGGCCCATCAAGGCCCATATGGTTCCCGGGGGGTTCCGGTAACCTCCCGGTACTCCGGTAAAATCCCGATTTCACCCGGAACACTTCCGATATCCAAACATAGGCTTCCAATATATCAATCTTTATGTCTCGACCATTTCGAGACTCCTCGTCATGTCCGTGATCACATCCGGGACTCCGAACAACCTTCGGTACATCAAAATGCATAAACTCATAATATAATTGTCATCGTAACCTTAAGCGTGCGGACCCTACGGGTTCGAGAACAATGTAGACATGACCGAGACACGTCTCCGGTCAATAACCAATAGCGGGACCTGGATGCCCATATTGGCTCCTACATATTCTACTCGAAGATCTTTATCGGTCAGACCGCATAACAACATACGTTGTTCCCTTTGTCATCGGTATGTTACTTGCCCGAGATTCGATCGTCGGTATCCAATACCTAGTTCAATCTCGTTACCGGCAAGTCTCTTTACTCGTTCTGTAATACATCATCCCGCAACTAACTCATTAGTTGCAATGCTTGCAAGGCTTATGTGATGTGTATTACCGAGAGGGCCCAGAGATACCTCTCCGACAATCGGAGTGACAAATCCTATTCTCGAAATACGCCAACCCAACATCTACCTTTGGAGACACCTGTAGAGCTCCTTTATAATCACCCAGTTACGTTGTGACGTTTGGTAGCACACAAAGTGTTCCTCCGGTAAAAGGGAGTTGCATAATCTCATAGTCATAGGAACATGTATAAGTCATGAAGAAATCAATAGCAACATACTAAACGATTGGGTGCTAAGCTAATGGAATGGGTCATGTCAATCAGATCATTCAACTAATGATGTGACCTCGTTAATCAAATAACAACGCTTTGTTTATGGTTAGGAAACATAACCATCTTTGATTAACAAGCTAGTCAAGTAGAGGCATACTAGTGACACTAAGTTTGTCTATGTATTCACACATGTATTATGTTTCCGGTTAATACAATTCTAGCATGAATAATAAACATTTATCATGATATAAGGAAATAAATAATAACTTTATTATTGCCTCTAGGGCATATTTCCTTCAGTCTCCCACTTGCACTAGAGTCAATAATCTAGATTATACTGTAATGATTCTAACACCCATGGAGCCTTGGTGCTGATCATGTTTTGCTCGTGGAAGAGGCTTAGTCAACGGGTCTGCAACATTCAGATCCGTATGTATCTTGCAAATCTCTATGTCTCCCACCTGGACTAGATCCCGGATGGAATTGAAGCATCTTTTGATGTGCTTGGTTCTCTTGTGAAATCTGGATTCCTTTGCCAAGGCAATTCCACGAGTATTGTCACAAAAGATTTTCATTGGACTCGATGCACTAGGTATGACACCTAGATCGGATATGAACTCCACCATCCAGACTTCTTCATTTGCTGCTTCCGAAGCAGCTATGTACTCCGCTTCACATGTAGATCCCGCTACGACGCTTTGTTTAGAACTGCACCAACTGACAGCTCCACCGTTTAATGTAAACACGTATCCGGTTTGCGATTTAGAATCGTCCGGATCAGTGTCAAAGCTTGCATCAACGTAACCTTTTACGGTGAGCTCTTTGTCACCTCCATATACGAGAAACATATCCTTAGTCCTTTTCAGGTATTTCAGGATGTTCTTGACCGCTGTCCAGTGATCCACTCCTGGATTACTTTGGTACCTCCCTGCTAAACTTATAGCAAGGCACACATCAGGTCTGGTACACAGCATTGCATACATGATAGAGCCTATGGCTGAAGCATAGGGAACATCTTTCATTTTCTCTCTATCTTCTGCAGTGGTCGGGCATTGAGTCTGACTCAACTTCACACCTTGTAATACAGGCAAGAACCCTTTCATTGCTTGATCCATTTTGAACTTCTTCAAAATCTTGTCAAGGTATGTGCTTTGTGAAAGTCCAATTAAGCGTCTTGATCTATCTCTATAGATCTTTATGCCTAATATGTAAGCAGCTTCACCGAGGTCTTTCATTGAAAAACTCTTATTCAAGTATCCCCTTATGCTATCCAGAAAATCTATATCATTTCCAATCAGTAATATGTCATCCACATATAATATCAGAAATGCTACAGAGCTCCCACTCACTTTCTTGTAAATACAGGCTTCACCGAAAGTCTGTATAAAACCAAATGCTTTGATCACACTATCAAAGCGTTTATTCCAACTCCGAGAGGCTTGCACCAGTCCATAAATGGATCGCTGGAGTTTGCACACTTTGTTAGCTCCCTTTGGATCGACAAAACCTTCTGGTTGCATCATATACAACTCTTCTTCCAGAAATCCATTCAGGAATGCAGTTTTTACATCCATCTGCCAAATTTCATAATCATAAAATGCGGCAATTGCTAACATGATTCGGACAGACTTAAGAATCGCTACAGGTGAGAAGGTCTCATCGTAGTCAATCCCTTGAACTTGCCGAAAACCTTTTGCGACAAGTCGAGCTTTGTAGACGGTAATATTACCATCAGCGTCAGTCTTCTTCTTGAAGATCCATTTATTCTCAATTGCTTGCCAATCATCGGGCAAGTCAACCAAAGTCCATACTTTGTTCTCATACATGGATCCCATCTCAGATTTCATGGCTTCAAGCCACTTTGCGGAATCTGGGCTCACCATCGCTTCTTCATAGTTCGTAGGTTCATCATGATCTAGCAGCATGATTTCAGAACAGGATTACCGTACCATTCTGGTGCGGATCTCGCTCTGGTTGATCTACGAGGTTCAGTAGTATCTTGTTTTGAAGTTTCATGATCATCATCATTAGCTTCCTCACTAATTGGTATAGGTGTTGCAGAAACAGTTTTCTGTGATATACTACTTTCCAATAAGGGAGCAGGTACAGTTACCTCATCAAGTTCTACTTTCCTCCCACTCACTTCTTTCGAGAGAAACTCCTTCTCTAGAAAGGATCCATTCTTAGCAACGAATGTCTTGCCTTCGGATCTGTGATAGAAGGTGTACCCAACAGTCTCCTTTGGGTATCCTATGAAGACACATTTCTCCGATTTGGGTTCGAGCTTATCAGGTTGAAGCTTTTTCACATAAGCATCGCAGCCCCAAACTTTAAGAAACGACAACTTTGGTTTCTTGCCAAACCACAGTTCATAAGGCGTCGTCTCAACGGATTTTGATGGTGCCCTATTTAACGTGAATGCGGCCGTCTCTAAAGCATAACCCCAAAACGATAGCGGTAAATCAGTAAGAGACATCATAGATCGCACCATATCTAGTAAAGTACGATTACGACGTTCGGAAACACCATTGCGCTGTGGTGTTCCGGGTGGCGTGAGTTGCGAAACTATTCCACAATTTTTCAAATGTACACCAAACTCGTAACTCAAATATTCTCCTCCACGATCAGATCGTAGAAACTTTATTTTCTTATTACGATGATTTTCAACTTCACTCTGAAATTCTTTGAACTTTTCAAATGTTTCAGACTTATGTTTCATTAAGTAGATATACCCATATCTGCTTAAGTCATCTGTGAAGGTGAGAAGATAACGATATCCGCCACGAGCCTCAATATTCATCGGACCACATACATCTGTATGTATGATCTCCAACAAATCTGTTGCTCTCTCCATAGTACCGGAGAACGGTGTTTTAGTCATCTTGCCCATGAGGCACGGTTCGCAAGTACCAAGTGATTCATAATCAAGTGGTTCCAAAAGTCCATCAGTATGGAGTTTCTTCATGCGCTTTATACCGATATGACCTAAACGGCAGTGCCACAAATAAGTTGCACTGTCATTATCAACTCTGCATCTTTTGGTTTCAACATTATAAATATGTGTGTTACTACTATCGAGATTCATTAAAAATAGACCACTCCTCAAAGGTGCATGACCATAAAAGATATTACTCATATAAATGGAACAACCATTATTCTCTGACTTAAATGAATAACCGTCTCGCATCAAACAAGATCCAGATATAATGTTCATGCTCAACGCTGGCACCAAATAACAATTATTTAGGTCTAATATTAATCCCGAAGGTAGATGTAGAGGTAGCGTGCCGACCGCGATCACATCGACTTTGGAACCGTTTCCCACGCGCATCGTCACCTCGTCCTTCGCCAGTGTTCGCTTAATCCGTAGTCCCTGTTTCGAGTTGCAAATATTAGCAACAGAACCAGTATCAAATACCCAGGTGCTACTGCGAGCTCTAGTAAGGTACACATCAATAACATGTATATCACATATACCTTTGTTCACCTTGCCATCCTTCTTATCCGCCAAATACTTAGGGCAGTTCCGCTTCCAGTGACCAGTCTACTTGCAATAGAAGCACTCAGTTTCAAGCTTAGGTCCAGGTTTGGGTTTCTTCTCTTGAGTAGCAACTTGCTTGCCGTTCTTTTTGAAGTTCCCCTTCTTCTTCCCTTTGCCCTTTTTCTTGAAACTAGTGGTCTTGTTGACCATCAACACTTGATGCTCCTTCTTGATTTCTACCTCCGCAGCTTTCAGCATCGCGAAGAGCTCGGGAATAGTCTTATTCATCCTTTGCATATTATAGTTCATCACGAAGCTCTTGTAGCTTGGTGGCAGTGATTGGAGAATTCTGTCAATGACGCAATCATCTGGAAGATTAACTCCCATCTGAATCAAGTGATTATTATACCCAGACATTTTGAGTATATGCTCACTGACAGAACTGTTCTCCTCCATCTTGCAGCTATAGAACTTATTGGAGACTTCATATCTCTCAATCCGGGCATTTGCTTGAAATATTAACTTCAACTCCTGGAACATCTCATATGCTCCATGACGTTCAAAATGTCGTTGAAGTCCCGATTCTAAGCCGTAAAGCATGGCACACTGAACTATCGAGTAGTCATCAGCTTTGCTCTGCCAGACGTTCATAACATCGGTGTTGCTCCAGCAGCAGGCCTGGCACCCAGCGGTGCTTCCAGGACGTAATTCTTCTGAGCAGCAATGAGGATAATCCTCAAGTTACGGACCCAGTCCGTGTAATTGCTACCATCATCTTTCAACTTTGCTTTCTCAAGGAACGCATTAAAATTTAACGGAACAACAGCACGAGCCATCTATCTACAATCAACATAAACAAGCAAGATACTATCAGGTACTAAGTTCATGATAATTTTAAGTTCAATTAATCAATTACTTAAAGAACTCCCACTTAGATAGACATCCCTCTAATCCTCTAAGTGATCACGTGATCCAAATCAACTAAACCATAACCGATCATCACGTGAGATGGAGTAGTTTCATGGTGAACATCGTTTATGTTGATCATATCTACTATATGATTCACGCTCGACCTTTCGATCTCCGTGTTCGAGGCCATATCTGGATATGCTGGCTCGTCAAGTTTAACCTGAGTATTCGCGTGTGCAAAACTGTTGCACCCGTTGTATTTGAATGGACGTAGAGCTATCACACCCGATCATCACGTGGTGTCTGGAACGACGAACTTTCGGCAATGGTGCATACTCAGGGAGAACACTTCTTGATAATTTAGTGAGAGATCATCTTATAATGCTACCGTCAATCAAAGCAAGATAAGATGCATAAAAGATAAACATCACATGCAATCATATAAGTGATATGATATGGCCATCATCATCGTGCTTGTGATCTCCATCTCCGAAGCACCGTCAGTCGGATCACCATCGTCACCGGCGTGACACCTTGATCTCCATCGTAGCATCGTTGTCGTCTCGCCAAGCTTATGCTTCCACGACTATCACTACCGCTTAGTAATAAAGTAAAGAATTACATCGCGATTTCATTGCATACAATAAAACGACAACCATAAGGCTCCTGCCAGTTGCCGATAACTCGGTTACAAAACATGATCATCTCATACAATAAAATTCAGCATCATGTCTTGACCATATCACATCACAACATGCCCTGCAAAAACAAGTTAGACGTCTTCTACTTTGTTGTTGCAAGTTTTACGTGGCTGCTACGGGCTTAAGCAAGAACCAATCTCACCTACGCATCAAAACCACAACGATAGTTTGTCAAATAAACTCTGTTTTAACCTTCGCAAGGACCGGGCGTAGCCATACTTGGTTCAACTAAAGTTGGAGAGACAGTCGCCCGCAAGCCACCTATGTGCAAAGCACGTCGGGGGAACCGTCTCGCGTAATCGTACGCGTAATGTTGGTCCGGGTCGTCTCGTCCAACAATGCCGCCGAACCAAAGTGTGACATGCTGGTAGGCAGTATGACTTATATCGCCCACAACTCACTTGTGTTCTACTCGTGCATATAACATCAACATAAATAACCTAGGCTCGGATGCCACTGTTGGGTTTCGTAGTAATTTCAAAAAAATGCCTACGCACACGCAAGATCATGTGATGCATAGCAACGAGAGGGGAGAGTGATGTCTACGTACCCACGCAGACCGACTGCGGAAGCGTTGACGCAACGTAGAGGAAGTAGTCGTACGTCTTCACGATCCAACCGATCAAGCACCGAAACTACGGCACCTCCGAGTTCGAGCACACGTTCAGCTCGATGACGATCCCCGGACTCCGATGCAGCAAAGTGTCGGGGAAGAGTACCGTCAGCACGACGGCGTGGTGACGATCTTGATGCACTACAGCAGCACGGCTACGCCTAAACTCTGCTACAGTATTATCGAGGACTATGGTGGCTGGGGGCACCGCACACGGCTAAGGAATAGATCACGTGGATCAACTTGTGCCTTTCTGGGGTGCCTCTGCCTCAGTATATAAAGTAGTAGAGGGGGGAGGCTGGCCGGCCAAGGTGTGGCGCGCCAGGAGAGTCCTACTCCCTCTGGAGTAGGATCCCCCCCAATCCTAGTTGGAATAGGATTCGCGGAGGGGGAAAAGAGAGAGAGGGGGCGGCCACCTCTCCTAGTCCTAATAGGACTAGGGGGGAGGCGCGCAGCCCTTATGGGCACCCTTTCACCTTTCCACTAAAGCCCACTAAGGCCCATATAGGCTCCCGGGGGGTTCCGGTAACCTCCCGGTACTCCGGTAAAATCCCGATTTCACCCGGAACACTTCCGATATCCAAACATAGGCTTCCAATATATCAATCTTTATGTCTCGACCATTTCGAGACTCCTCGTCATGTCCGTGATCACATCCGGGACTCCGAACAACCTTCGGTACATCAAAATGCATAAACTCATAATATTACTGTCATCGTAACCTTAAGCGTGCGGACCCTACGGGTTCGAGAACAATGTAGACATGACCGAGACACTCCGGTCAATAACCAATAGCGGGACCTGGATGCCATATTGGCTCCTACATATTCTACGAAGATCTTTATCGGTCAGACAGCATAACAACATACGTTGTTCCCTTTGTCATCGTTATGTTACTTGCCCGAGATTTGATCGTTGGTATTCCAATACCTAGTTCAATCTCGTTGCCGGCAAGTCTCTTTACTCGTTCTGTAATACATCATCCTGCAACTAACTCATTAGTTGCAATGCTTGCAAGGCTTATGTGATGTGCATTACCGAGAGGGCCCTAGAGATACCTCTCCGACAATCGGAGTGACAAAACCTAATCTCGAAATACGCCAACCCAACATGTACCTTTGGAGACACCTGTAGTACTCCTTTATAATCACCCAGTTACGTTGTGACGTTTGGTAGTACCCAAAGTGTTCCTCCGGTAAACGGGAGTTGCATAATCTCATAGTTATAGGAACATGTATAAGTCATGAAGAAAGCAATAGCAACATACTAAACGATCGGGGTGCTAAGCTAATGGAATGGGTCAATGTCAATCAGATCATTCTACTAATGATGTGACCTCGTTAATCAAACAACAACTCATTGTTCATGGTTAGGAAACATAACCATCTTTGATTAACGAGCTAGTCAAGTAGAGGCATACTAGTGACACTTTGTTTGTCTATGTATTCCACACATGTATTATGTTTCCGGTTAATACAATTCTAGCATGAATAATAAACATTTATCATGATATAAGGAAATAAATAATAACTTTATTATTGCCTCTAGGGCATATTTCCTTTCAGTGATGTAGCATAGTAGAAGAAAGTATTTACCTCAGTTAACAACAATGTTTATCGAACTAGTAGAAGTCACTAAGATAACAACATTGGCAGTAGCTTCACACAAACAAACAAATTGTTTGTACCCAACAAAGGCAAGGAGGTTGTCAATCCCATTGTTCTTGCTAGCTACAAGATTAAAACCAGATAGTGATAGGACAAAGCGGCAAGAAAGTTAAAAATTTAATTGTTGTAGGAGTTTTTGTATTGATGGAAAATAGACCCGGGGCCATAGGTTCACTAGTGGCATCTCTCTCAAAAGCATGTAGTGGCATGGTATACAAATTATTGTTGGGAAATTGACAGAATAACACAAATTATAACTTTGATCATTCATGGTATAGTCTCACACAGGTCTTACATCTGTGATAAGTAGACCGTTAATCCAATTGCATCTACTACTATTACTCCACTCCAAGACCGCTATCCAGCATGCATATCAAAGTATTAAGTTTGCAAGAAACAGAGTAATGCAATAAGCAAGATGACATAATGTAGACACAAGAAAACTTAGAAATAAGATTGACCCCATCATTTTATCCTTAGTAGCAACAACACAATACAATACAATACGTGCCTTTGTCCTTAATGTCACTAGACAAGATCACCACAATATTGAACGCACTACTACGCACCACTCCCTCTAAAGAACTACTCATCTATCTTGGCCAGAGAAGACTCATAGATCGGAAAGCATACATAGCACTGAAATTATGCATCAAAGAAACTTCAAGAGATTCAAATAAATTCAATGAACAATCTGATCATAAATCCACAATTCATCAGATCCCAACAAAAACACCAGAAGAGTTACATTGGATGGATCTCTGAAGAGATCATTGTTTTGAAGATCAAGAGAGAGAGAGAGAGAGCCATCTAGCTACTACTCCGAAACCATAGACCCTAAAAGAACTATTCACACAACATCATAGAGGCAACAAGGTTGATGAAGATGGCCTATCCAATGATTCCCCCTCTGCCAGAGTGCTAGAACAAAGCTCTAGATGGGATCACATCAGAACATAGGCTTGCGGTTGCGATAAATTTTTTTCGGGTCTCGCTCCAATGGTTTTGGAATATATGTGAATTTATAGGCTATAGATTAGGGCAAATGGAGCAGCAGGGGCCCACCGCCCTGGCCGGGGCGCCCTACCCTCAGGGCGAGCCCCTTGGCTTGTGGTCCCTTGGTCCATCTTCTGGTCACCTCCTAAAGTGTCTAGGATCTCTTTTGTTCCAAAAAAATTACTAATTTTTTTCTCATGTTTGGACCTTCGTATGTACCGGTTTTTTGTGAAACCAAAAACAAGCCAAAAAACAACAATTGTCACTAGGCACCGGATTAATATGTTAGTCCATAAAAATAATATAAAATGATATAAAATGAAGGCTAACGTATGTAAGAATGATAATATAATAGCATTTAAAAATCAAAAGTATAGATACATTTGAGATGATACAAACACTTAATTGCTACGCGTCCTCGAGTAGGTAAATGATAAACAAAGATTTTTTATGTTCAATGCTACCTAGCATGTTCTTGATCAAATGATATAACAATTGTGGTGTGAACTTAGGATAGAAATGATTCAAAGGAATAATCTATATTTGATAATAAGCAAGTAAAATCAAAGTACATAAACAAAATAAGTATTACTTTTTCATGTTAAAATGTCTTGAAGTAAAACCAATTAATACTGATAATGTCATATACATGTCCCTAATCAATCAAAGCCTTATCAAATTTAACCATCTTATCATAATAACAACCCATACCATCGGTGCAGTAGCCAAATCCATGACGAGCCCTTTTCTACTGCTTAGCACTTCGTTCAATGTTAAGACTACAAGCTTTTGTTCTTAGCACTTTGGATGGCAAATAGAATGATGATGGGGATTTTAAAGAAGACGAAATATAAGATAGTCTCACATCAGCGAGGCTTGATCATTAGGCAATGGAGAGGCCTTACAATTGATGTCAATGTAAAGAGTAGGGATTGCCATGCAACGGATGCATTAGAACTATAAGTATATGAAAGCTCTCTCTAAATGCAACAAAGTGGGTGTGCATCCAACTTGCTTGCTCATGAAGACCTCAAGAATTTGAGGAAGCTCGTCATCCGAATATACAAGCCAAGTTATATAGTATAAGGATCCCACTAGCATAATCATGAAGTATATGAAAACTCTCTATATGAAGTACATGGTGCTACTTTGAAGTATAAGTGTGGAAAAGGGATAGTAGTATGTCCCCTCTTTCTCTCTCATTTTCTTTCTTTTCTTATTTTAACATTTTTTGGTGGGATCTTTTTGCCCTCTCCTTTTTATACCCTCATAGGTAGGGACACACTCTAAAAATGATGATCATCACACTTTTATTTACTTACAACTCAAAACTAAAAATGGTGACTATATATGAATGCCTATGCATGGTAGTGTACCAGGATGTGCAATGATCTAGTATAGCATGTATAACAATGATGAATGGTGGCTTTGCCACAAATATCATGTCAGCTCTATAAGTTCATGCAAAGCAAAATGGCAATGAATGCTCAAGTCATGTGAATAGTAACAATGGAAGGTAATATATCTTGGAATGGTTATGGAAATGCCATAATATGTAGGTATGGTGGCTGTTTTGAGGAAGATATAATGTGACTTATGTGTGAGATATCTTATCATCTCATGGGGTTTGAATGCACCGGTGAAGTATGCACCAAATCTCAAGGTGAGAGTGGGCAATGCACGATACCGAAGTAGCTACAAATATGGATACTACACCACGACACTCAAAGCAGCGTCAAACAATCTGTCGGCATAGGCCACCTAAGGCGACACATTTAGCTCGGGAAAGACCTTTCCCGACATAAAGGAGTTGTCGCCTATAGTCCTGCCGGGAAAGGTCTATGCCGACAGACAAATCTATGCCGACAAACAGTATGACAACATTAGTGAGATCTATGGCGACAGACATTTCTACACCGACAGACAAAGCTATGCCGACGGATCATTTGACAGTGTGCTATGCCGACACATTGTGTGACATCCATTGCTACGCCGACAGTTTGTCTGTCAGTGCACTATACCAACAGATAGTGCGACGCCCAATACTTATGCCGACACATTTACTGCCAGGGTCCTACATTTCAGCACAAATGCAAATGCACCATTATTTGAATGAAATTACATTCATAATGTTCAATTCATGTTCAATACGCAATACATATATAAACAATTATACTCTTGTATTCATCACAAGATACCATTGATAAATACATATATATTCAACATATAGAAGATTCATTAGTTTTCTTCACTCAAGTTAGCTACAACCACTAAGGAAATACATAGGTCGACATATAAGCTGTGACCTGTTACAAAATACGGGCTAAGTTCATAAGAGACTCATGTCTAGTCACTATACAAAACACTATGGAACACACCAAGTCTTTGTTCATCGAACCAACAACAACTTCCATATGAAAGTAGGTCGACCATGCATCCCATGAAGAAAAGCCATAACATCTTCGATTTGATACCTTCTGCCATTATACCCTGCAAAATCACTCATATGTTTCAGCAATATTATCATAGCAGCATTTGTTCAAACTTCTGAGTTGCTCTTGAGTCCAAAAATCTAAAAACAGAAGATGTTCAACAAACTGGCTTGCTTAAATGAAAAGTAAACAAATACTTGATTGCACTTCCTCTCTAATTAAATCTATGCATCTCTCCTAGTTTTCTTGTTTCTCTCTAATTTTCAAGTTTAATTAGGCAGCATATAGGCCAAAGCTAAAAACAGACTTATTTAAGTGCAATGAAGAAACCCAGTTACATGCAATGTTATCAAGAAACAGCCATGAATATATGCCCAACTTCGTAGAAAATAAATCATCAAACCAGCATTCAAGTTCTTACAAACACACGTACAGATCCATGAGAGTTTGCATGTTACATGAAAGTTTGCATATGCTGATAAAAAAAGTAGTGCCAAACAAGGGTGACGAATACAAAAGGGGAAATTATGTAGCATTATATTGGAAACCATCTACATCGGCCAGAGTTAGCTCGAGTTTAAACTAAACATACAGCTCTGAACTACAACGATTGAGAACCAACAGGCCGTTGTGAAACTTGATTAGTTACATTGCTATAGCCCAACAGCTTTGTGCTGACATTGATAGCCTCTTCTATTTTCTAGTATTGAAATACAAGAAAAAAGCCCGAGCAACTAACCACCACATAAACATTGTGAGACCATGCAACTCCGCTAATTATCATAAATGCAAAAGAGGAAGCAACTCCTATTTTGTTAATGGACTAGATCTGATAGAACATAATAATAACTTGACTCTCGAGCCGAATTTAGGAACTGATAATTCCTTTCTCAAGTACTATAAGCAGATCTTTCATCGAGCAAGGTGGAACTTAACCAATCTGGACACTATAAATCAACACAACATGAGGAGGGGCCCCTTAACTTTTTTCAACAAGAAGGAAGAAACTCGGGTGCAGAATTCATCTCTGGATGGGTTGAAGCACCAGATAGTTACTCTGTCACTGATCTAGGGCTTTGTTTTCAATCTGAACATTAGCAGTGCTTATCGACCAATAAGTCTTAGGCTTGAGGTTAAACTTGAGTGAAATAAAAGATAACTTTTATATGTTCAGTGCAGTGTAAGTCAATGATAACTTTAATGGCTTCGAAATGCTGTGAAATATTAGACCTAAAACAACTATATAAAGGCTTGGAATAAGATTTATATGAACCAAACGAGCTACATCTCGACAGTAATCTGGAAACATAAACAAACGACAGAGTAAATAAAAAATATAGAAACATTAAATAGTTCTGGTGTTTCTTGACCTGCACTTTTAGATTTGAGTTGTCCAGCAAACATAATATCAGGCTCAACACCCATTGCTTTGAATATAAGTTCAGACTGGACTCTGGGATAGTTTTCCCGACCTTTTCCACCCCAGACACGTGCTGGTGCAATGTTGCTCAAGATCATTCAATGGTAAAGCATGCCACTGAATCAAACTACACTTTTTTTACTTCATATTACACAGTACACATAGAAACAAGCTATCATGTAAATGCCTGATGTAGCAGATGATCCTCCTTTCGATTTGATGCATCATCGATTATAGTCTGATGCAAACTCTGATGGTCTGATGAATCATCTATTTATAGTGACATTACAAACTAGTGTATATGTGTGTAATTATATGCACATACACACGCTATGAAGCATGAAACATGACAATAAAATGCAAAGCATACCCAGAAGAAAAACAATAGACTTTTAGTTCACACTGATGACCCTTTCTCCCATTCTAGCCCTTTTTATTTTTGAACCAAGCATCATACCATAGATAACAGTTCTATAAAAAGAATCCTATTCAGTTCTATAAGACCTCTCACCTTCCTCTTGTTTCACCAATATTTGAGAGCCTCTATAATTCATCATTTGCTAAGCTCGCTTCCTCCTCTGGTATTATCATATTTTCTGCTGCAAATAACACATATTGTTGAACATGATGCTTAAGAGACAATGGTAGAAAATAAGATGCATACAAAGGAAATTAATGAGTTAACACAGGGCAGCAACAAAATAAAATTCAAACAACCATCAATTTCTAGATCTTTTCACAACTCCAAGCAGCAGCAGGATAATAAGAATCTGGGTGGCAACTATAAATCAGCATGGCACGACGGCCGTGGACACATAGAGCATGAGAGCGAGAGAGAACACCAGTGGCTTACCATTAGCTATGTCGGAGTGGAAGTAAAATCGGGTCCATCAGACACGTAGCGCGGAAGGCATCAGAGTGGAAAAAGAATCACCGCGCACACCATATGGCGGCTCTGTCCTGCACCTGCATGGGCAAGGAGACACATTGATACAGTAGGGATGTCAATTACAGTGAATACATACAGTGTTCTCAGCAGCAAAGAAACACTTCATAATCTCTCTCTTGATTTTTCAGTCTCTAAGCCAAATAAATAATGATTGAAATCTGCGGCACAACTGGAGGAAAAGGAGATTCACATAATCACTTAAACTTCCATACACTAGATACAGAGTCCAAGTTTTGGTTTAATATTGATCTTATAACATGTTTTGTTACAAAGATGCAAACTGCACTACCGATTTCACAATTTTCCACCGGCACTTTTGGAACGTCCGTTGCTAATACTGGTGGCACTTTTGGAACGGCAAGCACAACGGCCTTCTATAGAAAACTAAAGTTGCATGCTACATAGGGTAAATTTTCCAAATACAGGTGGCCAACATAATTTATTTAGTCTGAAACTTCAGGTGCTGCAAAGAATTGTGCTTCAATTGTTCAAGAAGACAAGTTGGATTGCAAGACCTCTCCTCTTCTCCTCTCTGAAGAAATAATTATTCTGGTGCAGTAAGCAAATTTAGGACGGATGAAGGAGACGAACAGAAGGGGAGGGAAGAGAAATTCTTACATTATCCATGGCGTCAGAGCAACAGCGTCTTGGGAAGGGAAGAAGCCAGCACATAGAGAACCTGCGCGCGCGTGAGGAAGACGCATCAGGGAAGGGAGCGGCCAAATCAAAACTAACAACAGTCTGGGTGGGAGAGGGGCGGGGAGGAGACCTTCCATGGCAGCGGCTGCCAGTGCGTGGTTGTGTAGATGGAGCCCGAGGTGGATCCGACGCTCGGAGCAGAGGTGCTCGACGACGATGGCGCTGGCGGATCTGGGCGTGCCATGGCCGCCGCCTGACCTGCTCTTGGTCGCGGTGGATCTGCCTCCCTCTTTTCTTGTCCTATCTTCAGGAGGCACCTTCGGCTTGGAACGTGGGGGGAGCACCACATGCTAGAAGGAGGCTGTGGGAGGCGCCATCGCTGGTGGGAAAGGCGGCGGCGCGAGCAAATCGGCCGGCAAGTCAGGGGCGGCGGCGGAGGAGCGTGTGTGGTGTGGGGGAAAGAGATAAGAGATAAGATGGGGTGCTGGCCGGGTGGAGAAAGAGATAAGATCGGCCAAAATTTGGAGTTTCTGCGTGTCTCGCGCGCAACTTGTCCCGCCTGGCTCGAAATAAGTGGGCCAGGTCCAAACTTACGCCGACACTTTTTCCATCGCAAAGAAACAACGACAGATAATCTAACAGCAAAGAAACTTATACCGACACATAGTATGTCCACAAACCGACTAGCATTGTCGACGGATACACCGAAAATCTGGAGCTACCTCAACCGTTCATGTGTCGGCATTGTTGTGGACAAATAATATGTCGGTAATATACACTTGTACCGACAGATGCGTGTCGCCATTGTGGTGTCGTGGTGTAGGTGGAAGTGTTGTAAAGACCTCAACTCATAATCAAAACAAATCCCTAATACTCTGTAGCTTACAAAGGGTAACCATGAGACTAACTACTCTTAGGGAAATTGTTTGGCAAAGCCGAAGCCCATTGCACATCTCCGGCCCATGATACATGAGAGTGCTACTTACAACGCTCTTCAGTTTAGACCTTTCATGATAAGCTTCACTTAAATAACCGAGTTCTAACGTGTATGACCTTAATTATTACATTTTTACACTACTTCATGCAAGTGTTTAAGTTTATACGTATATATACCTACTATATTATCTCAAAATTATTTCAAAGAACCCTAACTATCAAACTTCAATCGATCTACAAGTTCATGCAAGTTTTTATTATACCACTACTACATACCCATTATTTTTGGACCAACTCATAATTCATGCAAATTACCAATTACTATTCAACTCTTAAAGTATAAAAGTGAAGCAATAGATTCCTAATATTTTCTATAAAATCATATCACTGTGCTCAAACAAATATAAAGTGAAGTACAAGAGAAATTTCCTCAACTCAAATAGATATAAGTGAAGAACAAATGAGCATTCTATAAGTATAAGATGAATGTGTGTCTCTCTTAATAGGTGTGATTAGGAAATAATGATTTTGCAAACAAACCAAACAAAAACAAAAATGCTCCAAGAAAAACACACATCATGTGAAAAATAAAAATATAGCTCCAAGTAGCACCAGTGAAAAAAATGTCTAACCACAACTTCGTTGGTGGCGCACCATTTTCCATCAACACGGGCACTATTTGGTTGGTGTAATTTGCACGCTAGCTATATATTGGTCGTGCTGGCGTGGATATTTTGCGAGACGTCACTACTATGTGGGCCCAGCTGTGCTAACCAGTTGGAAGATACTGCTGGCGTGGGATTTGAATACACGCCATAGATAAGGTATATAGTGTTGTCCTACCCTCTTTGAGCACGCCAGCACTAAGTTTTGCTTATATATAGAAGTGTTGGCAGCCCTTGTTTCTCAAATACATTCACTTCTATTCTGCAGAAAATTCTACTCCCTCTTAGCTAGTTGCTTTGGTGACAATGGACCCACCGGAGCTTGTCGAATTGGCATGAGCCTGTGCGAGTCCACGTCGACGAGGCGTGTCAAAAGTTTGGGACTCTGCCGCCTTGGTCGGGCTCTCCTCTGGCCCCATTGGCTACGGCATGAGCTCACCACGGCCAATGTGGTCGGCCCTGTCCGATGAATCATCCCACTGTAGCACGTCGGCCGTTTGATCCGGCAGCTACGCCACCGGCGCCGAAGCTACCGGGAATTGAGCGAGGGCACCTGTGCTGCTTTGCGGCTGTCGACGCCCTGCTGATAAGCATATGTCGCACACAAAATGGAATCCAGAGTGAGAGTACTATATATGCGCTAAATGTGGAAAGTTAATATGACAGAAAACACCCTCCCGGTCTATTTATGCTAATTTGCACAATTTAACTCTATCGTCTAGTGTCACTCACATGAATATGTGTATGTATATTGTGATCCACGGCAAGGTTGTCAGAATCGCGATTCTGTTATACGATTCTACGACTTTACGATCCAAACTAACCCCTATGATTCTACGATTTTAGTTCATAGAATCTACGTTTCTACGATCCTGATAGTGAAGATTCTATAATTTGCGATCTTACCATCGGAGCTCTGATCCGATTCAAAATCGCGATTCTGACAACCTTGATCCACGGGCACCGGTGACAAAATATTGCTACATGTGGATATGGGTTGATCTCGTGCAGAAGTACGTAAGCGAGTTGCTCGAGTACTTCATTGGACCACTGAGGCAGCAGATAGATGAGATGCAGCTCAAGAATGATGTGATGCGCCGCCAAATTAAAAGATGTTTCGATATGCGCTTTTAACTGGTGTTATGCTTGGCCTTGTTCTCTCAGCTTGATCGGTGGCAGCATTTCTTCTCGTAGGAGTCATTACACTGATGATGTTCTTAGTGTAGATGAAGTAGTAGAAGCTATATATATTTGTTATTGTTTTCATCCTTCAACTATTATGTATCTAGGCCAGATTAATGAGATCGATGTCGTTCTAATTATTCGTCTTGAACTATATTTTAATATGTATATATATACACGCAAAATAATAAAATAAAATATTAAATTAAAATAATAATAGAATAATAACACAACAAAATAATAAACTAAACATCTATAGGAAAATAAAAACAATGTGTCCAACAAATAAAAGTAAAAAAGTTCAATAAAATCATAAAACAATAGCAATGGTGTGGACCACGTCGGCCAACGCCAGCAATTGCAGTGCTGGCCCCCAAATCAATTAACCACCCACCCACTTCAAATCCACCCCCCGCGCCACCGCCGCCGCCGACAGCATCCCCAGCCGCCGTCTTCGTCACCGCCGTCAAGTACTCGTAGCCGCCTCTGTCTTCTCCGCCTATGTTCCCCCTCTCATCATCTTCCCCGCCCCTGTCGCCATTTTTTCTTCTCCACCTACGTCTCCCCCTCGCTGTCGCCTCTACCCCCACCCCCGCAACGCCCCCATCGTCTCCACCCCGCAACGCCTCCTCGCCATCTCCACCACCACCGGTGAGCTCTAGGTAGTGTAGACTTTTTTGTGTAATAGTAGTGTACAATTTGTAGTGTAAGAGTTGTGTAGAATTTTCAGTGTAATAGTGTACGACTTTTTGTGTAAGCGTAGTGTAGAATTTTTTGTGTAAGACTGTACTATAAGATTTTAGTGTAGTTATAGTGTAAGATTTTAGTGCAGTTATAGTGCAAGATTTTTAGTGTATGGGTAATGTAGAATTTTTAGTGTAAAGTAGTGTGGCATTTTTTGTGTAAGAGTAGTGTAGAATTTTTTGTGTAAGAGTAGTGTACAATTTTTAGTGTAAGATCATAGTATATGATTTTAGTGTAGTTTTACTATAGTTCTATGTAGTGTATTCGTAGTGAAAGAATTTAGTGTAGTTGTACTTTAAGATTTTAGTGTAGTTGTAGTGTACGTTTAGTTACATTGTTGATTGTAGGTTTGCAGTTACTCATCAATATGCCCAATTTTTACTAACTTGTTAGTTATATATGCACCGTCACAGACGGCTCCGAAGTTTCGCGGTGCGCGACCGAAGGGGAATAAGTACTATGCGACCATTAGGAAGGACAATGTCGTCAACGAGCTTGGCCATTGGGACACACCGGAGTTTGCGGCGCGCACCTATGATGCCATGGCGGTAGAGTTCTATCAGGAAAGGGCGATTCTGAACTTCCCTGAGTGTCCTGAGTACGCAGAGTTCCTTGCACCGGAGGGCATGAGGATATGCACTAAGGCCGAGGAGAAGGAGAGCAAACATGCCGAGAAGCAGTTCTTTGACCCATTGGTGACCGAGCTTGCGAGAGATGAGAAACTCGTGGAGACAAACAAGATGATGCTACTTCAGTATGCAACCAAGATGAGCGCGGAGGAGGATCCTATAGACTGGGATGCCTTGGAGCATCAGGAGGAGGGTCAGCAGAGGTGTCGTAGGTCCACTAGGGACAACCACGAGGTCGGACCCTCAATAGCTTGCTAGATGGGTAGCCTATTTCGTATGAATTGTTTAACTTAATGCATGTTTTATGTTTGAACTATGCATGGCTTGTAGAATTGCTTAATTACAAGTATGTCTTAATATCTAGATGGACGGGTAGTGTCGGTGTCAAAACCGGCAGATCTCGGGTAGGGGGTCCCAACTGTGCGTCTAAGGCAATGGTAACAGGAGGCAGGGCACACGATGTTTTACCCAGGTTCGGGCCCTCTTGATGGAGGTAAAACCCTACGTCCTGCTTGATTTATTCTTGATAATATGAGTAGTACAAGAGTTGATCTACCACGAGATCGGAGAGGCTAAACCCTAGAAGCTAGCCTATGGTATGATTGTATGTTGTCCTACGGACTAAAACCCTCCGGTTTATATAGACACCGGAAGGGGCTAGGGTTACACAAGGTCGGTTACAAAGGAGGAGATATACATATCCGTATTGCCTAGCTTGCCTTCCACGCCAAGTAGAGTCCCATCCGGACACGGGACGAAGTCTTCAATCTCGTATCTTCATAGTCCAACAGTCCGGCCAAAGGATATAGTCCGGCTGTCCGGAGACCCCCTAATCCAGGACTCCCTCAGTAGCCCCTGAACCAGGCTTCAATGACGATGAGTCCGGCGTGCAGTGTTGTCTTCGGCATTGCAAGGCGGGTTCCTCCTCCGAATACACCACGGAAGAATTTGAATACAAGGATAGTGTCCGACCCTGCAAAATAAGTTCCACATACCACCGTAGAGAGAATAATATTTCCACAAATCTAATCTGCTGACACGTTTTGGCAGCATGACATCATGCCATGGCCGGTAATTATTCGAACCGTTTTTCTTTAACCAGCCCCGCACATAACGCGAGGCGGTTTCTTGACACGTCTTGTCAAAGCAGAGATCGTGTCCCCTTATTACGGGATTCTCATCAATACGGACGTGGGTAACCCAACCGCGCCATCAATTACGGACGCTTGGGGGATAAGCGAGTTTTACCAGGCTAGTGGGGGCGCATAGTTTAGTCCGCCCTTATAAAGGGATAAGATCTCACCTTTTTCTACCCACGCCTTCTTCCTCCTTGCTCATCCATTCTCGCGCACTCGAGCTCCAGCGCCCAAGTCGCATCCTCCTCCCTCAACTCTCTCCAAACATGTCCGGAGCGGGAGGCAAGTGGATGGCCTCCTCCGTCACGGAGGGACACATCAAAAAGTTACGTGGAGCCGGATACTTAGCCGCGGATATCGCGCACCGGCTGCCAGCCGGGCAGGTCGTCCCTACCCCGGAACCTCACGAAAGGGTGGTTTTCCTCCCCCACTTCGTCCGTGGATTGGGGTTTCCCCTCCATCCATTCGTTCGCGACCTCATGTTCTATTACGGGCTGGACTTTCATGATCTGGCCCCGAATTTCATCCTCAACATCTCGGCGTTCATCGTCGTGTGCGAGGCTTTCCTCCTCATCCGGCCCCACTTCGGCATGTGGCTAAAGACCTTCAATATCAAGCCGAAGGTGGTGGGCGGCCAACAAGCGGAATGCGGCGGAGCCATGGTGGGCAAAATGCCCAATGTTATATGGATCGAGGGCTCCTTCATGGAGACCATAAAGGGGTGGCAATCGGGGTGGTTCTACATCACCGAGCCGCGCGACACCAACTGGGTGGCGGCCCCCGAGTTCCGATCCGGAATCCCCACGTGGCTCACTTCCTGGAAGGAGAAGGGCCTGTCCTGGGGTTCATCGGTGGAGCTGGACGGACTCCAGAAGTGTATCCGGAACATGACAAGCAAGAAACTTAAGCTTGTCAACATAGTCCAGGTCATGCTCTTCCGCCGGATCCTCCCGTGTCAACAACGGGACTTCAACTTATGGGAGTTCGACCCGGCCCAGCACCAGACTCTCAGCGAGCTCTTCGACACAAGGCATAAAAACGTTTGGAGGGTGTTGTTCAAGGGCACCGAGGTCCCTCCTTCTCTTACCGAGGACCGCGGGCTAAGCGCGAAGCGCCATGCGAATCCGGTAAGTTCTGTACATCTAGTAGGATATTTATTTCCCATAGCTTAACCATGTGCGGGGTCTGAGCTCCCATGCCTTTGACAGGAACTGGGTGGAGACATCGGAGCAGATTAACTGTCCGGCCCCTCTGCCCGAAGACCCTGCGGACGCTCTCCTGACGGAGATGCGGACTCCGGCTCCTTATGAGGTGCCGGAGATAGACCAAGAAGAAGGCCAAGGGAACCCGAAAGAGTTCCCGGCGCCAGGTGGTATCGGACTCATCGTCCGATAACTCTGAGACGCACTCCTCCCACGAAACGAGGAGAAGGAAGACGAAGACTCTCCCCCTCCAGCCGGGGGAGACAAGAAGAGGAAGGCCGCCCCAACCGGGGAGGCCGAAGGGTCCAAGAAGGGAAGGACTCTCCTTCCGGACTGTTCCACCCGCCGCCGACGGCGAAGACGAGTGGCTGCTCAGGGCCAAGCCCCTAGCGAAGTCGTAAGTATTCGGATACCAGAGTAACTCATAGCATACCTTTGCGCACTGCTTCTCCTAACGTCGAATATGATTATGCAGTCCGCCCCAAGCCCGTATCGATGTATCATCGTCGGACGGTTCCTTGGACTCGTCGGACATGAATAGTGATACACTTCCAACCGCCACCTCTCCTTGCCCTACGGACAATGCCGAGGTACTGTCTCAAGGGGCACCGAGCCGGGGGGAGACAGTCCCGGAGGCGCCTCAAGGCGACCTTCCGGACTCCAGGAGCAAAGGGAGCAAGGCTCCCGGGGGCTCCAAGTTCGGCTCTCAGCCGAACACCGCCGGAACCTCCAGTGGTTCCGACTCGGGCAGGCGGCCCCCTTCCAAAAGGGGCAAGACGCCCGTGCGGTGACCTCTGTCCATCCAGAGGCACCGGACAACCTGCTGGGAGCGCTTCGCGGCGCTTCCATCGACGAAGAGCACCGCACTATTATGAGTGCGGTGATCAAGAAGGTTCAGTCCGCCAAGAGCGGACTGACTGAAGCCTGTGCCAGCCTTCTAACAGGCTTTGAGGTAAGTATTTAAATATAGGAAAAATATTACCGCATAGACAGTAGCCCCTGATGCTCTGTTTGGTGTTCACAAAGAAAAGCCGAATAGAGGATCAAATAATATATGCAGGAGTCTAATATAAGTATGTCTGTATGCGTATGCAGGCTTCGCTGCTGACCTCTGCCGCACTGACTGCGGAGGTCGCCGCACTGAAGCAGGACCTCGAGGGGTCCGAGAAAGAGCTCGGCCTTGCCAAGAGGCAGCTCGAGGAGAACAAAGGTAAGTAATACCTTGTCTATATATATAAAAGAAAATGTGGTTGCGAAATGACAGGATCATCATGAATGTGCCAGGGGCCACGACCGAAGTGGCGACCCTGAAGCAAGCGCTTGTCCGAGGCCGAAGACAAAGCGGCCAAGGAGCGCACCGAGCGGGAAAAGCAAGAGGCACGGGTGGGCGAGGTGCAGCAAGAGCTCCAGGCTCTCGTGAGAAGCACGAGGCTTTGGAGCTTGACTCGAAGACGCGAGAGTCTGAGCTTGCCGCGGCCCTCGAGAGCACAAAGAATGCCAAGGCTGAAGCCCAAAAGGCCCTCCAGGAGATTGAGGCGATGAGGAAGATAGCGGCGGGTAAGGCATTCAATATGCAAAGCAAGCATGTGAAAGTAAATTACTTGTTACTTACCCGAGTCCGGAGCTCTCCAGGAGCATTCGCAGATTTGCCCCGCAAGCGTGTCGGATGCCGAAATTTTACCAGGCCGAGGAGGGAAGCTCGACGGAGAAGTTGTTCTGGTCTCAGTATACTGGGACCGAACACCCGATGCCTATGAGCGACCAGCTGAAGCAACTGGTCGAGCTGCACAAGGCGGCCGAACAGGCCATGAAGGGCTTTATAGTCCGGATGTGGCCTGGACTCCCTTCCCAACAGCTACTTCGGCCTGGTGAGGCGGCTTGTGGATGCCTGCCCACGGCTGGAAGTCATCAAGCGGTCCGTCTGTATCGAAGGTGCCGCGGGCTTTTGCCCGTGCAAAGGTGCACTGGGCCAAGATGGACGCGAGAAGCTGGTGAAGGAGGGGCCGCCGCAGGGCAAGGAGCATCGCCACCCCGAAATGTATTATGAGGGTGTCCTGAAGGGTGCCCGTCTTGTGGCGGACGAGTGTGCGCAAAGATGTAATTTTTGAATGAACTTGCTCGTGTGATCCTGTATTATGAAAACTTGTTCATATGCGCTATGCAATGCTTGTTTGAATTTAAAATATTACCTTCTGTGCGCTGTTTATCAAATCTGAGAGATGGCCAGTCGTCGCTTCTGCCCCCATGCCACGAGTGCTGGGGTGTTCGGGATAAACCTGAGCACTCTTTTTCCCATTGTTGGTCCTTCGAGGGAGGTGCTCAGCACAACGAACAAGGCAACCGGACTATAATGCTTTATCACTCTCACTTAGCCATAGAATTCTAATTAAATTTGCGAAGCCCCTAGTATTTGGAAGGCCGAATTCGGGGCGCTATACACACCTTAAGCCGGACAAAGCCGACTCCTCGCTCTAAGCGGCGTAAGTCTTTAGGGACTCGAGACCTCTCAAACAGTGACCAGCTCTCGCCTTATCATGACAGTCAGTTTTAGCTTTCTCTACTAAGGTGCTTAGCCCAGCTGAACCGGGGCACAATCGCAGTAGTTCTCCCAGTGCTACCTTAGCCGATATAGCGGAACATAAGGTACCAAAACATGGGAGCTGGGCAAACCCAACTGTTGACCCCAGACATGATTCAGAGGTGATGCATATAATGCTATAAGTTCGGGGTGCCGTACTGTCAAAAGTGTTCGGACTTCTCACGCCGTATTATGGGGTACGCTTAAGCCCCTGGCGTATTGGCCGTACCAGAGTGTACAGGTGCTGAATGTCATGAATGAACATATATATATATATAAAAGGAAAAAATAGAGAATGCGGTAATAGTCTAGTGCTATGCATTGTTTATTCAAAAAGGTGTGTCGAAGCAGAATGATACTAGTAGTGCGATAAGCAAAAAATTAGGACTATTTGGCATGTCCCCTCCAAGGGCAAGCTGAGTAATGGTATTTAAAGCAAGTATTTCACTCGTTGTCAGAGACCACCTGGGAGTTCCGTGGTGCGATGTAGCTTTCTTCCTCCTTGGTTGTTGCATCGCGTGTCTGGCAATCGTACTGCCGGACGGGGTTTCCAGAGATTAAAGTCCTGAAAGAGAGAAAAATAACAAAGCGGGAAGCCCCTAGTGTGGTTGGGCCGCGTCTTGGGGCGTGCCGTAGTCGTGCCCCCCTCCCCACCTGTGCCCATGGTATTTTCAATGCGTAATTATGTACGCGTGGCACGGATTTCGCCGTTTGGCTGGTACTGGGGTGGGGGCCGCATTGCTATGCGAGCTCGGAACGTGCCAGGCGGTCTTGTTGCCGATTACTCCGGGCGTGCTTGAAGGTGTCCGGGTCTTGAATCGCCGAAATGGTGGATTGCCTTAAGAGGCTGCTTTGCGCTTCTGCTGCGAGGGTCGCAGTGTGCTCCTCCGTGCGGAGAGAGAGCTCTGGGTTTCCATTGACTGTGATGACCCCCCCCCCCCGAGGTCCTGGCATCTGAGCTTGAGATATGCATAGTGCGGTACCGCGTTGGATCTCGCAAATGCGGTTCGCCCGAGCAGTGCATGATAGACGCTGCCGAGTGGGACTATATCGAAGATTAACTCCTCGCTTCAGAAGTTATCTGGGGATCCGAAGACCACTTCCAGTGTGACTCAGCCTGTGCAATGGGACTCTACACCTGGTATGACGCCTTTGAAGGTCGTTTTTGTGGGTTTGATCTTTGAGGGGTCTATACCCATTTTACGCACTATGTCCTGATAAAGCAGGTTCAGGCTGCTGCCGCCGTCCATAAGGACTCAAGTGAGGTGAAATCCATCAATTATTGGGTCTAGGACATGTGCGGCGAATCCGCCATGATGGATACTAGTGGGGTGGTCCCTGCAATCGAAGGTGATCGGACAGGAGGACCATGGGTTGAACTTTGGGGCGACTAGCTCCAACGCATATACGTCCCTTAGTGCACGCTTCCACTCCCTCTTGGGGATGTGGGTTGCGTATATCATGTTCACCGTCTGCACTTGTGGGGGGAACCTCTTCTGTCCTCCAGTGTTCGGTGGCCGGGGCTCCTCCTCGTCATCGCTATGTGACCCCTTATCTTTGTTTTCGGCATTTAACTTGCCGGCCTGCTTGAACACCCAACAATCCCTGTCGATGTGGTTGGCTGGCTTGTCGGGGGTGCCGTTTATTTGACACGAGCGATCGAGTATACGGTCCAAACTGCACGGGCCCGAAGTGCTTCTTTTGAATGGCTTTTTCCGCTGACCGGATTTAGAGCCTCTGAATCCGGCATTGACTGCCGTATCCTCGGTATTGTTGCTATTGACGCGGCGCTTATGTTTGTTGCGACGTGACCTGCCATTGCTATCCTTGGTATCTGATGTACCGCGATTCTTTGACATGGTATTGCTGCGAGCCAGCCAGCTGTCTTCTCCCGTGCAAAAGTGGGTCATGAGTGTTGTGAGGGCTGCCATGGATTTCGACTTTTCCTAGCCAAGGTGCCGGGCGAGCCACTCATCGCGGATGTTGTGCTTGAAAGCTGCTAGGGCCTCTACATCCGGACAGTCAATGATTTGATTTTTCTTTGTTAGGAACCGTGTCCAGAATTGCCTGGCCGATTCCTCTGGCTGCTGGATTATGTGGCTCAAGTCATCGGCATCTGGTGGTTGCACATAAGTGCCCTGGAAGTTGTCGAGGAATGCAGCTTCCAGATCTTCCCAATAGCTAATGGATTCTGCTGGCAGGCTGTTGAGCCAATGCCGAGCTGGTCCTTTGAGTTTAAGTGGGAGGTATTTGATGGCGTGTAGATCATCACTGCGGGCCATGTGGATGTGCAAGAGGAAGTCCTCAATCCATACAGCATGATCTGTTGTGCCGTCGTATGATTCGATATTTACGGGTTTGAAACCCTCTGGGATTTGATGATCCATTACTTCATCTGTGAAGCACAGGGGGTGTGCGGCACCTCTGTACTGGGCTATGTCGCGACGCAGCTCAAATGAGTCTTGTCCCTGTGTTCGGCCCGAGCCGGAACTTTACTTTTACTGTTACATCTAGCATGAAGGTTATCGTCTCGCATAGTGGTGCGCCCTCGTGATCCGTAGATCGATTTTGCGTGTTTTGCTTTGTCCTCCAATACGTCTCGCAGGTCTGCGTATTTCCCCATGACTTGACAATTTTTATTTGAGTGGCGTCGGGTGGGCTGAGCTTTTGGCTGAAATGCCTCTCTGTCGCGGCCACGAGGTGGCCGATCAGCACGCTCATACACTGGAGATGTAGGTTTTAATGCTTCCTCTCCAGTCGGGGTAGCAACCTGTGTTGGGTAACTCTTGGAGGGGTGTTCGAGTTCATATTCCTCGGCCGCAAGGACTTCAGTCCATCTGTCAGCTAGCAAATCTTGATCAGCTTGAAGCTGTTGTTGCTTTTTCTTAAGGCTATTTGCCGTGGCTATAAGCCGGCGCTTGAAGCGCTCTTGCTCGAACGGGATCCTCAGGCATGACAAATTCGTCATCGTCAGGCTTGCCTCGTCTTCGGAGGGAGGCATGTAATTATCATCCTCCGCCTCTCCATCTGCCGCCCTCTTGGGAGGGCTGGCTTCTCCGATCCTCCTGCTCGAAATCTTGCGTGGAGGGATTGTTGTTATCTTCGGCACTTTCCGGAGTGCTATTATCTCCTATGCCGGTATCACCGCTTTTGCCTTTGGTGAGACTTAGAGCGGCGCCGCTGACGTCGACGCTTGGGTTGCTTCTTGGAGGGGTCATCCTCCATTGTCCCGTCGCCATTGCCTTCTTTGGGTGTGTCCACCATATATATATCATATGATGAGGTGGTTTTCCAGTGCCCTGTGGGCAGTGGTTCTTGGTCGCCTCCTGCATCGTCGTCCATACCGTCGATGTCTTCGGAGTCAAAGTCGAGCATGTCGGTCAAATCATCGACAGTGGCTACTAAGTGGGTGGTGGGTGGGCGGCGAATTTCTTCGTCATCCGCATCCCAATCCTGGTCGAACGTAGTTCAGCCATGACTCTCCTGACAAGGAGAGAGACCTTAATTAGTTCAGTATGTCACCAAAGGGCGAGTGCTGAAAGATATCCGCAGAGGTGAACTCCATGATCGGCGCCCAGTCGGATTCGATAGGCACAGGCGCAGGCAGTTCGGAGTCCGTGGCCGGGGAAGAATCCGGCAGTTTGGCATCATGGCTCTCATGAAGGGTAAGGTTGATACTTGGCTCGATCGCCGCTGAGGATACGGCCTCTGTGGCAGGGTCTATCCACCCGCCCGTGGATGGCGCAATTGGCTCCGAATTGAGGGTCGGAGCGGTTGCCGGTGTGATCTCCTGAACATTGTCCGATGGTAGAGCTAAATCATGCTCATCGAGACCGTGTGGCGCACTCAGCAGGGGCTCGAATCCGTCGAAGATCAAGTCTCCATGGATATCGGCCGTGTAGTTTAAGCTTCCAAACCTGACCTGGTGGCCAGGGGCGTAACTTTCAATCTACTCCAGATGGCCAAACGAGTTGGCCCGCAGTGTGAAGCCGCCAAACACAAAGATCTGTCCGGGGAGAAAAGTCTCACCCTGGACTGCATCGCTATCGATGATCGAAGGAGTGTAAGTGCATCTAGTGCCACCCCTAGTTGGTTTTTGGAGTATTGACGACAAACCTGGTTGAGGGACTAATGTGTTTGTGAGAATTGCAGGATAACACAGGTAGTAGTCCCTCATTGATTCATTTACCTACCGGAGATGACCCCTAAAAATGTATGAAGACATTGAAGACAAAGGTGGTATGTGAAGGTATTCACATTGAAGACTATGACAAGAGAAGACATCGCGTGAAGACTATGGAGCGCGAAGACTTAGTTGTTTCGTTGTTTCTTTTCTTCTTTGTTGAGTCATAGGAACCACCGTACTGTTAAGTGGGGTCCAAGTGAACCAGTCAGAATGACTGAAGTGATGCTTAACCAAAATCCTATGTCTTCGAGCGAAGACAATGAGAGCAAATCTTATCCAGAGCTGGATAAGTCAGCTTTGCTTGTAGCTCAAGTAAAGTTGCCGTGTGTGTTTGAAATCTGACCGTTGGAACACGTGTCAGTTCCTTAGTGACCCAGGGTCATTTCGGACAAATCAGGTCGGGTTGCCTAGTGGCTATAAATAGCCCACCCCCTACACCATAATTGGCTGCTCAGAGTTAGTGTACACTTTTGTCGTTTGAGAGCAACCCACCTCGAAGCCTTTGAGAGAGAATTCCTTGCGAGGATAAAGCCCTAAACACCAGAGCTAAAGAGTGTTAGGCATCACTTAAGTCTTCCTGTCTGTGTGATCTGAAGACTTATTACACTTGAGGACTGTGAATCCTCCAGCCGGTTAGGCGTCGCGTTCTGAGCATCCAAGAGTCATTGTGGATCGCCGGTGAACGAAGTCTGTGAAGGTTTGGAAGTCTACCTTGAAGACTTACCAGAGTGATTGGGCGAGGACTGGGTGTCCTTAGCTCAAGGGGAATAAGGTGAAGACGAGTCTTCTGTGAGTTGAATCTCAGCCACCCTAACTAGACGTACAGTTGTCACGGCAACTGGAACTGGTCCAACAAATCATTGTCTTCATCGAGCCACTGGTTCTATCCTTCCCATCTCTTTATTTGCAGATTGGTCCTTGTGAAGTCATTGCCTGTTTGCATTATCTATTTGTCTTCACTGTGTGACTGCTTGTTCTGATTGGCTTCATACTATCTTCCGTCCTGATCTATACTGCCTAGCTGCTATTAGTCTTTGTGCTTTCATTTCATTGAATACTTGACTATGGCTTGCTTAGTGTAGTCTACCTTCCTCTGCATCGTAATAGGTTTATTTCTATCGTTTGTCTTCGAAACTTCCATGTTTTGAAGACTTTCATAAAAATCGCCTATTCACCCCCCTCTAGTCGATCACTAGCACTTTCAATTGGTATCAGAGCAAGGTACTCCCTTATTCTGTGTGATTCGGTTTGACCACCTGGATTTTAGCTATGTCGACTGCAAGATAATCAAGTCTCCGCTGCGTGCCCAGTCTTCGATGGAAACTTGAATTATCCCTACTAGAAGAATAAGATGCGCATGCATCTGGAAGCCATTGATGTCGACCTCTGGTATGTCGTCAGAATGGCGTCCCCAAGGGCTGGTGAAGGTGTCACCGCTTGCTGATGGTCCAAGAAGTTCGTTCAACTGGATTCCACTGCCAAGAATATCATCTGTGGTCATCTGACCAAAGGACAGTATGGCCATGTGAGTGCTCTAGAAACATCCAAGCTAGTCTGGGACTGGCTCTCCAAGGTCAACAAAGGCGTCTCAACCCAGAGAGACCAAAGAATCAGTGTCCTTCGCAACCTCTTCAACCGCTTCAAGAGAAACGACAATGAGAATGTTCAGCTCATGTTTGATCGACTCACTGACATCACAAATGAGCTTCAAGCCCTCGGCGCTACTGAGATCACCAAGCATGAAGTCGTCAAGACACTCCTGAGATCACTTGACAGCTCGTTTGACACCCTAGCCCTGATGATTCAAGAACGCCTGACTTCAAGACACTCGATCCGTCTGACATACTTGAAAGGCTCAACACACATGAGTTTCAGCTTTCTGAGAAAAGAGACATCTATGGTCCCAACTATGGGCGAACTCGTGCTTTGAAGGCAAAAGTTGTTTCCTCATCTGAAGAAGAATCTGATTGCAGTTCTGATGATCCTGAAGACATTGGAAAGGAGCTTGCTATGCTTGTGAAGAAGTTCCAGAAATTCACCAAGAAGAAAGGCTTCAGAAAGTCCTCACGATCCAGCTCAAGGAATGATGAAGCTTCTGCTCATGACTACAAGAAGAGAACATGCCACAAGTGCAAGAAACCTGGTCACTACATCTCTGAGTGTCCGCAGTGGGACAATGAGAACAACAAGAAGAAGAAGAGCAAGGAATATGATTCTGACGACAAGAAGAAGAAGAGATACTCAAAGTCATCTTCCAAGTCTTCATCAAAGTCCTCATCACACAAGAAGAGCTCATCTGGCAAGGTTCGTGCGTTTGTTGGCAAGGAAATGGATTCAGAGGAGGAGTCTGCTTCTGAGGAGGCGGAGGTGGAATCTGAGGAGGAGTCCGATTCTGGCATTGCAAGTCTGGCTACAGCCTAGGTTGCCAAGTCCATCTTCAACATTGAAGACAATGACTCCATCACCGACGCCGATGCTAATGACCAGGATGACTCTGCTCCCACCTACTGCTTCATGGCACGCGGTGCCAAGGTAAACTCACACACTACTCACTATCAAACATCCAGTGAAGATGACTCTGATTGTGGTTCCAAACCCAGCTACAAAACACTTGCTAAAATTGCAACTGAACAACAGAAAGCTATGGAACATATTCAAAAACTGTTAGACAAAAGCGATGACCTGTTAGACGCTGAAATGACTCGATCTCAGTCCTTAATTGAAGACATAAAAAATCTTCATGTTAAGTATGAGGAACTTGAAAGTCGTCATGAAACGCTCTCAACAACTCATGAAAAGCTTTCCTATGATTATCTTCAAAGGAAGCAAGATCTTGAGAAATTGAGAGCGGCTCATGAAGATCTTCAAAAGGAAAACGAGTCACTTCGCGCCGAACAGATCCAGTTCAGGAAGGATTTGAACCACCATGTCTTAAATGCATTGAGCGTGACAACGCTACTTCTGTTGCTGGATGTTCTACTGCTGCTACTGTTGCAATATCTTCAACTGTTGATGTGGTAACTAACCCCTCTGCTGAGGATGCCACTGCTATTGCTGATGAAAATGCTAGGTTGAAGACATTGCTTGAAACAGGGATGTACAAAAGTCTCAAAGGGCATCAGACACTATGTGATGTCCTCAAAAGGCAGATCCTGAACCGAAACCCTAGGAAAGAGGGTGTTGGGTTCGAAAGGAAAATGAATGCTGATGGCTCTTACTGGAAACCTGAGCAGTACCCCAAAACCACATGGGTTGCTGCAAAGGAACCTTCAGTGGATCCATCCACCCTATCTGGCTTCACTTGTGCTAATCCCATTGTTATTGATGAATCCTTTGATGCAAACTATAAAATGTTTAAGAATCAGAATGGTGAAGTGTTTGCCAGGTATATTGGTACTAACTGCAGGAATGGGCCACCTATGAAGAAAGTCTGGGTGCCGAAAAAGTGTCTGGAAAATCTTCCTGTGTATGTCGTCATGACACCACAAGTGAAGAAGACAAACCCCAGACCACGGGCTTCATATGGTCCAAAGGCTTCATACAGACAGAGGACTCACCTGAGTCGCACTAACGCAAATGTTTTGCAGGGAAACCATACTCAGGCCTATGAATATGAGCGCGTTTCATCAAACCGCCATGTTCATAAGACCAAGAACTACTCTGCTTATTCTTATGAGTACTATTGTCCACCTGCAAGACTATTTGCTAGGGCTCCAAAGCCAAAGTTCTCAGATGCTGCACTTAGACTCATTGCTTCGAAGCCACCCTTGAAGATGTGGGTGGCTAAGAAAGCTTAACTCTTTTTCAGGGAAGGGTCTCCAGCCGAAAATCAAATGCGTCTGAAGCTATTGCTGGGGACCTTAAACATCTTGTAGGGCGCAAGATCAAATGCCCAAATGGTCTTATTATGTATTTTGTTCTGAGTCGCTTGCTACTTGCCCTATCAGTCCTAACCTCGATCTAAGCTTTCATAATCCACTTGCTCGTCAAATGTTTATGCTTCACAATTCTCTTCATGAAGCCTATCCCCCTAACTGCACTGTAGGGTATGACACCAGCTGCTTCAGAATGGATTATTGATAGTGGGTGTACTAATCACATGACTGGCAAGCGAAGTCTTCTCATGGACTCAACTTTACGTCCATCTGACAAGAGTCACATCACATTTGCTGATACTGGTAAAAGCAAGGTATTGGGTCTAGGTAGAGTTGCAATCTCAAGGGATCAACACATGGATAAAGTGATGCTTGTTGAATCCCTTGGTTTCAACTTAATGTCTGTCTCAATGCTTTGCGATTTAAACATGATTGTGATGTTTGGAAAATATCGTTGCCTTGTTCTAATGGAATCTGACAAGTCTCTAGTCTTTGAAGGGTATCGGAAAGATGATTTGTACATGGTAGATTTCTCAGCAGGACCACAGCTTGCCGTATGTCTTCTTGCAAAAGCTTCAGAATGCTGGCTCTGGCATCGGAGGCTAGGGCATGCTGGCATGAGGAACTTGCACACTCTTGCAAAGAAGAAGCATATCATAGGCATCGAGGGCGTCAAGTTCAAGAAGGATCACTTATGCGGTGCCTGCGAAGCTGGAAAGATGACGAGGGCCAAGCATCCCTCGAAGACAATCATGACAACGACTCAACCCTTCGAACTGCTACACATGGACCTCTTCGGTCCCACTCACTACTCAACTCTTACTACTACTGCTTGTCTCTATGGCTTCGTCATTGTTGATGATTATTCAAGATATACATGGGTGCATATAATCCTCTACAAGACTGAAGTGCAGGATGTCTTCAGACGCTTCGCCAATCGAGCCATGAACAACTATGGCGTCAAGATCAAGCACATCAGAAGTGACAATGGCACTGAATTCAAGAACACCGGCCTCGACACTTATCTTGATACTTTGGGCATCACTCATGAGTTCTCAGCTCCGTACACGCCGCAGCAGAATGGCATCGTGGAACGCAAGAACAGAACACTCATTGAGATGGCCCGGACGATGCTCGATGAATACAAGACTCCAAGAAAGTTCTGGCCTGAAGCCATTGATACTGCATGCCATATCATCAACCGTGTTTATCTTCACAAGCTTCTGAACAAAACATCCTATGAGCTCCTCACTGGTAAGAAGCCAAATGTCAGTTACTTCAGAGTATTTGGTGCCAGGTGCTGGATCAAGGATCCACATCACACTTCAAAATTTGCACCGAAAGCACATGAAGGTTTTATGCTTGGATACGGAAAGGATTCGCACTCCTACAGAGTCTTCAACCTCTTTCACTATAAAGTGGTTGAAACTGTGGATGTGCGGTTCGATGAGACTAACGGCTCGCAAAGAGAGCACCTGCCAAATGTGCTAGATGAAGTTCCATCCAGTGAATCCATCAAGCTTATGGGAACTGGAGAAATCATACCGTCTGAAGCACAGCCCGAAGAGGAACTCATCATCTCTGCACCTGATCAACCTGAAGACAATGCTCAGCCTGAAGACAATCCTTCTAACGATGACAATGATCAGCAAGAGCAAAATCTTCGTCCTGTTCATCCTCGTGTTGCAAATGAAGTACAGATTGAGAAAATAATTGATAGCATCAATGCACCTGGTCCACTCACTCGTTCAAGGGCAACACAACTAGCAAATTTCTGTGGGCACTTCGCATTCATCTCAATATCTGAACCCAAGAAAGTTGATGAAGCCTTCATGGAACCTGAATGGATTCAAGCTATGCAAGAAGAGCTTCAACAGTTTGAGCTGAAATAATGTATGGGAACTGGTCAAGCGTCCTGATCCTCGTAAGCACAATATCATAGGCACTAAATGGATATATCGCAACAAGCAAGATGAGCATGGTCAAGTTGTCAGAAACAAAGCTCGTCTCGTTGCTCAAGGATACACTCAAGTTGAAGGAATTGACTTCGATGAAACATTTGCTCCTGTGGCTAGGCTTGAAGCTATACGCATACTGCTGGCCTATGCAAATCATCATAACATTCTTCTGTATCAAATGGATGTGAAGAGCGCTTTTCTCAATGGCAAGATTGAAGAAGAAGTGTATGTTGCACAACCGCCTGGCTTTGAAGATCCAAAACATCCTGACATGGTGTATAGCTCAACAAGGCACTGTATGGCCTCAAACAAGCCCCTCATGCTTGGTATGACACACTCAAGGACTTCCTGAAGAGCAAAGGCTTCAAACCTGGTTCCCTGGATCCCACCTTCACGAAGACATATGATGGTGAACTGTTTGTGTGCCAAATATATGTGGATGACATTATCTTCGGCTGCACTAATCAGAAATACAGTGATGAGTTTGGATACATGATGCAAGAGCAATATCAGATGTCCATGATGGGTGAGCTGAAGTTCTTCCTTGGTCTTCAAATACGACAGCAACGCAACGACATCTTCATATCTCAAGAGAAATACCTCAAAGATTGCCTGAAGAAGTTTGGAATGCAAGACTGCAAAGGTTACACGACGCCAATGCCAGCTAAACACCATCTGGGTCCCGACGACAATGGTAAAGAGTTCGATCAAAAGGTATACCGCTCCATGATTGGTTCTTTGCTTTATTTATGTGCATCTAGGCCAGATATCATGCTTAGTGTTTGCATGTGTGCCCGATTCCAAGCGGCACCAAAGGAATCGCATCACTTAGCTGTGAAGCGAATTCTTCGATATTTGGCTTACACCCCAACACTAGGATTATGGTATCCAAAGGGCTCAGAGTTTGATCTAGTTGGATTCTCGGATGCTGATTATGCTGGTGACAAGGTGGATCGCAAGTCTACATCAGGCACATGTCACTTTCTGGGACGATCACTTGTATGTTGGTCTTCAAAGAAGCAGAACTGTGTATCTCTCTCCACTGCTGAATCTGAATACATTGCTGCTGGATCTTGCTGCGCTCAGCTTCTATGGATGAAGCAAACACTCAAAGACTATGGCATTCATCTGAAGCAAGTGCCACTCTACTGCGAACGAAAGCGCCATCAAGATTGCTAACAACCCAGTTCAGCACTCGAAGACAAAGCACATTGAAATTCGTCATCACTTTCCTCAGATCAGTGTCATGAAGGAAGATATTGATATCATACACGTCAACACTGAAGAGCAACTGGCAGATATCTTCACAAAGCCCTTGGATGAGAAAAGGTTTTGCAAGTTACGGTGTGAGCTAAATATCTTGGAATCCTCAAATGTCCTGTGATCAGGCACACATCCTAACACTTATGCATGTTGATGACTTAGATGTGCAACACACGAAGTAAAGTATATCTTCAATCAATGAAGACTTACATTCTAGAGTGTGAATACATTAACGTGGAATTTGACTTCGGAGCGCCACGATAATTGTGCGCCGTGTCTGGGTCTAATACTTCCTATACGGTGGGTAACGCCACCACCAAATTCTTCCCTTTAGAAGTGTTTTTCTCATGGCGTTACATTTGCAAAGTCTTCGCATTTTGTTTGTCTTCAATGTTAACATGGCCTCATGTTTATCTTCAATGTACTGATTTAGTTTCTGTCCTCTACAGCATTCACTTATAGCTATGTCTTCACGTTGAATCTTTTGAACTAAGTGAATGTGATCGGACCCTAACCTTTCTATGCTCCTGTCTCAAGTCTATCTATCCAAATCATATGCATTCTATTGAAACTGTCGAATGTCTTCGCTGTGTCCTTGTCAGCAGGAGATACAGAGACAAACATTAAATCTGTTTTAAATGCTCAATCCTTTTGCCTGAAACCCGGAGAAGCGGGAACGACCACCCGACAATCCAGGCGTGCGTGGGAATGGAACAACCTCCAATGTGTTGCATGATTGCCACGTGTCCTACAGATGTGAACCGCCGGGGCACCTGCGTAATAACAGCTATCCCTTCTT
>NC_053025.1:538713571-538728827 GCF_003073215.2 Triticum urartu | reverse complement strand
ATTGCATAGACAACATGGTTATCTGGTTTTGTCATGCATGAAACCATTACAGATGGATAGATTGAATTTTTCTGATCATTTTTCATATATAAATCTTTGCATTTGGAGCTATGGTTGATTTTCTATGATTTTTAGAAGTTTTGGCTATTTTCTGGAATTTCCTATTAAAGAATAAATCCAGTAATTGAATTAATGCGTCAACATGACATAGGTGTGACGTCAGCGGGTCAACTGGGTCGGCCAGGTCAAACCTGACTGGTGGGCCCTATCTGCCAGTGACTCAGCTAATTAACAGAATGAAATTAACACTAATTAGCTGTCAGTGGGGCCTGGGTCCACATGTCAGTGACTAAACTAATTAAAATTAGTTAAAACTAATCCTAAAGTAATTAGCAAACCGGCCCCACCTGTCATAGACTCAGGGGGGGTCAACCTGGGCCCACACGGGGTCAAACAGGGTCAACTCGCTGGCGTCTAGACGCCGGCGAGGCCAGACGCGGCGGAGCAACGCGGGATTTGCACTCCCGTGACCAAAAGGACGGCGGAGACTATCTACGTGATGCCGGGAGGAAGCCACGTCGAGTGGTGCAGTGGGTGGAGCTGGGTGGTGGAAACGTCGCCGGCGACGAGTTTGGCGCCGGAGCTCGGGAGGATGAACTAGTCGCTAGGGGGCACGGGGAGGCACGAGGTTTGGTGCGTTGAGCTCCTGGAGGTGCGGTGACAGGGTGGCGTGGCCATTGGGTGGCCGAGCCTCGTCGGCGACGAGCTCCGCGGCGGTGCGTGCGGGTGATCTACATGCAGTCGCTACGGGGCTCGAGAGAGAGAACGGAGAGGGTGGGGAGGTGGCTGAGCTCACGGGGGTCTCGTCGAGGCAGTCGGAGAGGTCGGGGATGAGCTGATGCGGCGGGGGCGGCGAAAGGGGATCTCCGGTGGCCGGAGTTGAGGGCGAGCTCGGTGCAGCGTCTCCGGGGCGAGCGAGCGCTCGGGGCTCGACCCACTCGATGTAATCGACGACGGTGGAGCTCGTGGACACGATGACGCGGCGCGAGGACGACGGAGGGCACGGCTACGACGACGGTGCGGCGACAGGGCGTTCGGCCATGGTGGGGAACGGCGAAGGAAGAGAGATAGGGGGAATGGCGTGTCCAGGGGCTTCGGGGTGCGACGTGGAGGCGTCCAGGCATCCAGGGCGCGGGCGGCAAGCAGGTGACCCGTGGCGAGCTCGGCACGCCGGCGTCACCTCCCTGCCTGCCTGGCGGGGAAGAAGCAGCTGGCTGGCGCGGGCCAGCACAGTGCTGGGCCACCAGGTGGGCCGGCTGGTGAGTTAGCTGGGCTGCGCCTGGTAAATTTCTCTCTCTTTTTTTATGTTTTTCTTATTTATTCTATTATTTTTGTAGCTTCAGGGCTTTATTAAAAATGCCAGGGCATTTCCATAAATCATAAAATTAATCATGGCTACTGCTTAGAATATATCCAACAACAAACATTTTAGTTTATGATTATTTGAGCATTTAAAATATTTTATAGCATTTAAATGCCCAAATGCAAATACCATAAGGATTAATCCAATGAACTTAGATGTCCTAGAAAAATGTGCACCATTTTTGTCAAAGGTTTTAACCCAAAACAAAAAGGGTGGGCTTTTTAGAAGGGCATTTCAGGTTCATTGAAAAAGTTTTTTAGTAAACCATAGTTATTCCAGGGGGGGTGCTGGGGGTTCTGTCATCCCCATTTCAAATTTAAGAGAAAATTAAACATGTTGCACACTCTAATGCTTGAACTAGCTAGGGTGTGACAACTCGCCCCCACTCAAAGAATCTCGTCCCGAGATTTAGGATCCTTCGGAAAGAAGGTGGGGTACTCGAGTTGAAGGCGATCCTCCCTTTCCCAAGTGGCTTCTTTCTCGGAATGGTGTGACCATTGAACCTTGAGAAACTTGATATTATGACATCGAGTGGTACGCTCGGCTTGATCAAGGATACGAACGGGATATTCCCGATATGAGAGGTTATCTTGTAGATCAAGCGTTTCGTGGTCCACTCCACGGATAGGATCCGCGAAGCAACGCCTGAGTTGAGAAACGTGGAAGACATCGTGAACTCTGGAAAGATGCGAAGGCAGTTCCAATTGGTAGGCAACTTCTCCTTGTTTGGCAAGAATGCGAAAGGGTCCGATGTAGCGAGGAGCAAATTTGCCTTTGATACCGAAACGATGGGTTCCCTTTAACGGAGTAACCCGAAGGTAAGCCTTCTCGCCGACTTCATAAGTCATGGCTTATGTTTACGATCATATTGGACTCTTTTGACGAGATTGGGCTGTTTTCAATTTCTCACGAATAACGCGAACTGCTCTTCTGCTTCCTGAATCATATCCGGGCCAAAGAGTTGTCTTTCCCTGGTTTCTGACCAGTTAAGAGGCGTTCGACATTTTCGTCCATAGAGAACTTCGAAAGGAGATCCTTGCCCAAGCTAGCTTGATAACTATTGTTATAACCAAACTCCGCGAATGGAAGGCAATTTCTCCCAACCCATTCCGAATGAGATGACAGAAGCTCGGAGCATATCTTCCAGAATTTGATTGACTCGCTCTACTTGACCACTTGATTGAGGATGGAAGGCGGTGCTAAAAGAGAGACGAGTTCCCATAGCATTTTGGAAACTTTCCCAAAATCGAGAGGTGAAGAGACTCCCACGGTATGAGTTAATTTCCAATGGAACACCATGAAGAGACACTATTCGGGAGATGTATAAGTCGCTAGCTGGCTAGCGGTGATACTCTCACGAACAGGTAGAAAGTGGGCTACTTTGGAAAGACGGTCGATCACGACGAAGATGGCATTATTCCCTCTCTTGGTCCTGGGAAACCCAGATGAAATCCATACTGATTTTATCCCATTTCCACTCAGGAATAGCCAAAGGTTGAAGGGTGCCAGCAGGCCGTTGATGCTCTGCTTTAACACGACGACAGACGTCGCAGCTAGCAATGTATTGAGCAATTTCTCTCTTCATCCTAGTCCACCAAAACCTCTGGCGTAGGTCTTGATACATTTTAGTACTACCGGGATGAATGGTGAGAGGGGATTCATGAGCTTCCTTAAGAATCAACTGGCGTAGATGTTGTTTCTTGGGAACCACCAAGCGGTTCTCGAAGAAGACAAGCACCTCGCTCATCCATGGAAAAACATTTAGCAACTCCGCTAGCGATGTTTTCCTTAATCCGGGATATGCCCTTATCATACCGCTGGGCGGTTATGATCTGATCCATAAGATTAGGCTTCGCCACCAGGGTGGATAGGAATCCTCGAGGAACAATGTGAAGATTAAGCTTACGAAATTCCTCATGGAGAAGTGGTTGACTTTGTTGTAACATCAGGTTGTTACAATAGGACTTACGACTTAGCGCATCAGCCATGACATTGGCTTTGCCCGGGGTGTAAGTTATTCCTAAGTCGTAATCCGAGATCAACTCGACCCAACGTCTTTGCCTGAGATTCAAATCTGGTTGGGTGAAGATATATTTCAAACTTTGGTGATCGGTGAAGATCTCGCAACGATTACCGAGGAGGTAATGTCGCCAAGTTTTAAGTGCATGGACTACAGCTGCAAGCTCTAGATCATGTGTGGGATAATTTTCCTCATGTGGGTGTAATTGCCGTGAAGCATAGGCAATTACCTGACGATCTTGCATGAGTATGCAACCTAGTCCTTGTCGCGAGGCGTCGCAATAGATAATAAAGTCCTTGGAGAAATCTGGTGGTACCAGTACGGGAGCAGATGTCAGGCATCTTTTCAGTTCCTGAAAGCTGAACTCGCACTGTGGAGTCCACTCGAACTTTTTATCTTTCTTGAGGAGTTCAGTTAGAGGTTTAGCAACCTTGGAGAAATTCTCGACGAAGCGGCGGCAAGTAGCTCGCTAAGCCAAGGAAGCTCCGAACTTGCTTGACCGTCTCAGGTGGAGTCCAATCAAGGACGGCTTGAACTCGCTCGGGATTGACAGCAATACCCTTACCAGAGATTACATGGCCTAGATAGGTCACTTATGGCAACCAAAATTCACACTTGGAGAATTTGGCATAAAGGCGATGCTCTCGAAGTTTCATCAATACCAGCCTTAGATGTTCGGCATGTTCCTCTTCATTCTTGGAGTAGATGAGTGTCGGTGTCAAAACCGGCGGATCTCGGGTAGGGGGTCCGAACTGTGCGTCTAGGCCGGATGGTAACAGGAGGCAGGGGACACGAAGTTTTACCCAGGTTCGGGCCCTCTTGATGGAGGTAAAACCCTACGTCCTGCTTGATTAATATTGATGATATGGGTATACAAGAGTTGATCTACCACGAGATCAGAGAGGCTAAACCCTAGAAGCTAGCCTATGGTATGATTGTTGATGTGTATGTTGTCCTACGGACTAGAACCCTCCGGTTTATATAGACACCGGATAGGGTTAGGGTTACATAGAGTCGGTTACAATGGTAGGAGATCTGAACATCCGTATCGCCAAGCTTGCCTTCCACGCCAAGGAAAATCCCTTCCGGACACGGGACAGAGTCTTCAATCTTGTATCTTCATAGTCCAGGAGTCCGGCTGAAGGTATAATTCGGCTATCCGAACACCCCCTAATCCAGGACTCCCTCAGTAGCCCCTGAACCAGGCTTCAATGACGACGAGTCCGGCGCGCAAATTGTCTTCGGCATTGCAAGGCGGGTTCCTCCTCCAAGCACTTCATAGAAGATTTTGAACACAAAGATAGTGTCTCTCTGCAAAATAAGTTTCCACATATTGCCATAGAGAGAATAATAATATTAACACAAATCTAATCTGCTGACGTATTCCGTGGTGCGACACGCCACGGCCAAGCCTTTATCCAAATCGTTTCATTATCCCACCTCAGCGCGTTATGCGAGGCGGTTTCCTTGGCACGTCTTGTCAAAGCAGAGATCGTGTCCCTTTATTCCGGGATTCTCATCAATACGGGCGTGGGTAACCCAACCGCGCCTTTGATTACGGCGCTTGGAGATAAGCAAGTTTTACCAGGCTGGTGGGGACATGTAGTCGCGCCCACCCATATAAGGGGATAAGGATCCACCTTTTCACCCATGCCTTCTTCCTCCTTTGCCTATCCATTCTTGCGCACTCGAGCTCCAGCGCCCAAGTCCGCACTACCACCTCACCTTCTCCAGTCATGTCCGGAGCGGGAGGCAAGTGGATGGTCTCCTCCGTCACGGAGGGACACATAAAAAAGCTGAGGAAGGCCGGATATCTGGCCAGCGACATCGCGCACCGGCTCCCAAGAAGGGCAGCTCATCCCCACTCCTAGGCCCCATGAGAGGGTGGTATTTCTCCCCATTTCCTCCGTGGACTGGGCTTCCCTCTGCATCCATTTGTCCGGGGGCTCATGTTCTACTACGGCCTGGATTTCCACGATCTGGCCCCGAACTTCGTCCTCAACATCTCGGCGTTTATCGTCGTGTGCGAGGCTTTCCTCCGCATCCGCCATTTCGGCTTATGGCTAAAGACCTTCAACGTCAAGCCGAAGGTGGTGCGCGGCAGCCAGGCGGAGTGCGGCGGTGCCATGGTTGGCAAGATGGCCAACGTCCTGTGGCTCGAGGGCTCCTTTGTGGAGACCCTGAAGGGGTGGCAATCGGGGTGGTTTTACATCACCGAGCCGTGCGACCCCGAATGGGTCGCAGCCCCCGAGTTTCGGTCCGGACCCCCTACGCGGCTCACCTCCTGGAAGGAGACCGGCCTGTCGTGGGTAAAAAAGGAGAGCTGACCGGACTCCAAACATGCATCCAAACCCTGGTGGACAAGAAGCTCAAGCTTGTCAACGTAGTCCAGGTTATGCTCATCCGCCTGATCCTCCCGTGTCAACGACGGGCCTTCAACCTGTGGGAGTTCGACCCGGCGCAGCATCAAACTCTAAACAGGCTCTTTGACACGACGTACGAAGATGCCTGGAGGTGCTTTTCAAGGGCGCCGAGGCTCCCGCATCCGCTGCCGAGGATCGCGGATTCAGTACTCAGCATCACGCTCATGCGGTAAGCCGTTTTTGTCCTTTTACAGGGTATCAGTTTTTCATAGTTTGACTCTATGCGGGATCTGAGTTCCCTTATCTTTGATAGGATTGGGTGGCGACGTCCGGACAGATCAACTGTCCGGCTCCTCTGCCCGAAGGCCCAGCGGACGCTCGCTTGGCGAAGCTGCTGGTTCCGGCGCCCTATGTGGTGCCGGAGAAGAAGGCCACGAAAAGGGCCACGGGGACTCGAAAGAGTGCCCGGCGCCAGGAGGTGTCGGATTCGTCATCCGACGGTCCCGAAGTGCCTTCCTCTCGTGAAGACGAGGAGGAAGAAGAAGAGACCTCTCCCCCTCCAGCGGAGGAGAGAAGAAAAGGAAGGCCGCCCTCTCCGAGGAGGCCGGAGGGTCCAAGAAGGGGAAAACCCTTTCGGACTGCTCCACCGACGCCGACGACGATGAAGAGGAGTGGCAGCCAGGGCCAAGCCCCTGGCGAAATCGTAAGTGTCCGGATACCGGGTAATTCATAGTATTCGTTTTTGCACAGCTTTCCCTTATGTCGAATATGTTTATGCAGCCCACCCAAAGACCGCCTCGACGCATCGTCGAGCGGCTCACTGGACCCGTCGTAGGGTGAACTCGCTTCCGACGGCTTCATCCCCGCCCTGCGGACACACCGAAGTGTTGTCCCAACAGGTTCCAAGCCGGGAGGAGGTGGTCCTGGAGGCACCCGCAAGGCGACCTCCCGGACTCCAGGAGTAAAGGGGATGAAACCCCCCAGGGCTCCAAGTCCGGCTTAAGGCCGGACACAGCTCCAGGAATTTCAAGGGTTCCAGAGTCCGGGGCGACCTCCTTCCAAGAGGAGCAAGCCTACCGTGCCGGTGACCTCCGTCCAACCGGAGGCGCCGGACAATATGTTGGAGGCGCTCCAAGGTGCCTCCATCGACGAGGGGCACCGCACTATTATGAGTGCGGTGATCCAGAAGGTTAGTCCCCAAAAAGTGGACTGACTGAAGCTTGTACAAGCCTTTTAACAAGCTTTGAGGTAAGTAAAGAATGTTCAAACAATGTTACCGCATAGACAGTAGCCCCTGATGCTCTGTTGGGCGTTCGGGAAGAAAAGCTGAATAGAGGATCAAAGAAGTCGCAGGAGTCTAACAAAAGGAGTCAATATGCGTATGCAGGCTCTCTGCTAGCGTCCGCCGCACTGACTGCTGGAAGTGGACGTGCTGAAGCAGAGTCTCGAGAAGTCCGAGCAAGAGCTCTGGCGTGCCAAGAAGCAGCTCGAGGAGAAGGAAGGTAAGAAATACCCTGTTTGAATATGTATATAAAAAAGGTGCAATTGCAAAAAAATGACAGGATTGACATGGCTATTGCAGGGGCCACGTCTGAGGTGCGACTCTTAAGCAAGCGCTGCTCGAGGCCGAGAAGAGTGCAGCCGTGGAGCGCACCGAGCGGGAGAGGTATGAGGCTGAGGTTGGCAAGGTGCGGCAAGAGCTCCAGGTTCTCATGAAGAAACATGAGTTTGGAGCTTGACTCGAAGACGCGAGCGTCCGAACTCGCGGCAGCTATAGAAAATGCCAAGTCTGCCAAGGCCGAGTCCCAGAAGACCATCCAGGAGTTGGATGAGGTGAAGAAGATTGCGGTGGGTAAGGCATTATTTATGCAAAGCAAAACACATAAACGTGAGTTACCTGTTACTTACCCTAATCCGGAGCTCTCCAGGAGCAGTCGCAGATCTTCCCCGGAGTGTATCTGATGCCGCCGCATTCTATCGAGCCGAGGAGGGCAGCTCGACGAAGAAGGTGTTCTGGTCTCAGTACGCTGAGGCCGGACACCCCGTGCCCCTGAGCGACTAGCTGAAGCAACTGGTCGAGCTCCACAAGGTGGCCGAACAGGCCATGAAAGGCCTCCTAGTTCGGTTGTGGCCTGGAGAGGCTCCGCCTGGGAGCTATGTCGGGCTGGTGCGGCGGCTGGTGGAGGCTTGTCCGAGGCTTGAAGACATCAAGCGCTCCGTCTGCATTGAAGGTGCCCGTAGGTCTCTTGCCCGTGCTAAGGTGCACTGGGGCAAGCTGGATGTGAGAAGCTTGTGAAGGACGGGCCACCGCCGGGGAAAGAGCATCGCAAGCCCGAGAATTATTATAAGGATGTTCTGAAGGGTGCCCGCCTTGTTGCGGATGAATGTACCAAGGATGTATTTTTTGAGTAAAACCCGCTCGTGTTATCCTGTGCGCTGAAAACTTGTTCATATGCGCTAAGCAATGCTGCTTGAATTTAAAATATTACCTTCTGTGCGGCTGTTTATCAATACTGAGAGATGGCGAGTCGTCGGCTTCTGCCCCTGCCGCTAGTGCTGGGGTGTTCGGGGATAAACCTGGGCGCTCTTTTTCCCATATTTGGGTCCTTCGAGGGAGGCGCTCAGCCCAACGAACGAGGCAATCGGACTATAATGCGTGAACACTCTCACTTAGCCATAGAATTCTATAATTTTAAATTTCGGCGAAGCCCCTAGTATTCGGAAGACCGATTTCGGGGCGCTATCCACGCCTTGGCCGGACAGAGCCGACTCCTCGCCCGAAGCGGCATAAGTCTTTAGGGACTCGAAAAAACCTCTCGAACAGCGACCAGCTCTCGCTTCATCATGACAGTCAGTTTTAGCTTTCTCCACTGAGGTGCTCGGCCCAGCTCAACTGGGGCACAATCGCAGTGGTTCTCCTAGTGCTACCTTAGCCGATATAGCGGAACGTAAGGCACCAAAACATAGGAGCCGGGCAAACCCAACTATTGACCCAAGACATGATTCGGAGCCGATGCATATAATGCTATAAGTTCGGGGTGCCGCACTTGTTAAAGTGTTCGGACTTCTCACACCATGTTGAGGGGTACTGAAGCCCCTGGCGTATTTTGGGCATACCAAAGTGTACGGGTGCAACATGTCATTAAGGAACATATATATATATTAAAAAAGGTAATGCAAAAAATAGACAAAAGCTATGCATTGGTCATTAAAATAGCTGTGATCAAAGCAGAACGATACAAGTGATGCGATAAACGAAAAGTTGGACTATTTAACATGTCTGCTTCAGGGGCAAGATGCGGGATAGTATGCGAAACAGGTATACTGCTTGTGATAGAGACCACCTGGGATTTCCATAATGCGGCAGGGCTTGTCTGCTTCCCTGGTCCTTGCATCTTTTGTGCGGCAATTGAACTGCCGAACAAGCCTTCCGAAGAGTAGAGTCCTGGAAGTAAGAGAAAAGTATAAAAAAAGTCGGCAGCCCCTGGTGCGGTTTAAGCCTGTTTTGGGCGTGCGTGATGTGCCCCTCCCTATGCCCATGGTATTTCTAGGGCGTAGTTATGTACCCTCCCTATTCCCGAAGTACTGGCATTGCCTTTTTGCGGGGGTTGGGGTTGCGGCCGCATTGCTACGCCTGCTCGGAACGTGCCAGGCGGTCTTGTTGTAGGTTACTCCGGGCACGCTTAACTGTGTCCGGACGTTTAATGGCCGGACTATAGAACTGCCTAGAGAGGCTGCTTTGTACTTCCGCTGCAAGGGCCGCCATGCGCTCCTCCGTTCGGAGGGAGCGTTCGGTGTTTCCATTGACCGTAATTACTCCTCGAGGGCCTGGCATCTTGAGCTTAAGGTATGCGTAGTGCGGGACCACATTGAACTTGGCGAATGCGGTTCGCCCGAGCAGTGCATGGTAGCCACTGCGGAACGGGACTATGTCGAAGATTAACTCCTCACTTCGGAAATTATCTGGAGATCTGAAGACCACTTCAAGTGTGACTGAGCCTGTACAACTGGCCTCTACACCTGGTATTACGCCTTTAAAGGTCGTTTTGGTGGGCTTAATCCTCAAGGGATCTATGCCCATTTTCCGCACTGTATCCTGGTAAAGCAGGTTCAGGCTACTGCCGCCGTCCATAAGGACTCTAGTGAGATGAAATCCGTCAATAATTGGGTCGAGAACCAATGCGGCGAATCTGCCATGACAGATGCTAGTGGGATGGTCTCTTCGATCAAGGGTGATAGAGCAGGAGGACCATGGGTTGAACTGTGGGGCGACTGGCTCTACAGCGTATACGTCCCTTAACGCGCACTTCCGCTCCCTCTTGGGGACGTGGGTGGCGTATATCAGTTCACCGTCCGCACTTGTGGGGGAAAACCCTTCTGTCCATTGTTGTTCGGCGGCCGGGGCTCCTCGTCGTCATCGCTATGCAACCCCTTGTCTTCATTGTCGGCGCTTAATCTGCCTGCCTGCTTGAACACCCAACAGTCCCTGTTGGTGTGATTGGCCGGCTTTTCGGGGGTGCCATGTATTTGGCACAAGCGGTCGAGTATTCGGTCCAAGCTGGACTGGCCCCTGGGATTCCTTTTGAATGATTTTTTCCGCTGACCGGATTTAGAGCCTCTGAATCCGGCTATTAACTGCTTATCCTTAGCATTGTCGCCGTTGATGCGGCGCTTCTGTTGGTTGCGACGTGACCGGCCACTAATGTCCCTGGTGTCCGAACGACCAGGGTTCTTTCATATTGGCTACGAGCAAGCCAGCTGTCTTCTCCCGTACAAAAGCGGGTCATGAGTGTCATGAGTGCTGCCATAGATTTCGGCTTCTCTTGTCCTAGGTGTCGGGCAAGCCACTCGTCACGGATATTATGCTTGAAGGCTGCTAAGGCCTCTGCGTCCGGACAGGAGTATTTGATTTTTCTTTGTTAGGAACCATGTCCAGAATTGCCTGGCCGATTCGTCTGGCTGCTGAATTCACGTGGCATAGGTCGTCAGCGTCTGGGGGTCGCACATAAGTGCCCTGGAAATTGTCGAGGAATGCGGCTTCCAGGTCCTCCCAACAGCTGATTGACCCTGATTGGCAGGCTGTTAAGCACTGCCGGGCTGGTCCTTTAAGCTTGAGTGGGAGGTATTTGATGGCGTGGAAGTCATCACCGCGGGTCATGTCGATATGAAGGAGATAATCCTCAATCCATACCGCGGGATCTGTTGAGCCATCATATGATTCGATGTTTACGGGTTTGAAACCCTCGGGGATTTGATGACCCATTATTTCGTCTGTGAAGCACAATGGGTGTGCGGCGCCTCTGTATTGGGCGATATCATGACGTAGCTCCAATGAGCTTTGTCTACTATGTTTGGCCATGCCGAATTTGTGGCCGGCGTGACGGTTGTCGTCTCGAGCCGTGGGGTGCCTATGCGATCCGTAGATCGATCTTGTTTGGCTTGTCTTGTCCTCCAACATGTCTCGTAAGTCTGGCGCATATTCCCGTTGCCTTGGTATGGGGTGCGGCTTGGGTGGAGGGCCATGAGGCCTCTCTGTCGCGGCACGAGGTGGCCTGTCGGCCGCGTCGAGTGCTTCCTCCTCTAATCGGGGTAGCAACCTTGCGCTTCGGGTAGCACTTGGAGGGGCGTTCGGGTTTATGCTCTTCGGCCGCAAGGACTTCAGTCCATCTATCGACTAGCCGATCTTGATCAGCTTTAAGCTGTTGCTGTTTTTTCTTGAGGCTTCTTGCCGTGGCCATAAGCCTGCGTTGAAAACGCTCTTGTTCGACGGGATCCTCTGGCACGGCGAATTCGTCATCGTCGAGGCTTGCCTCGTCTTCAGAGGGAGGCATACAATTATTGTCCTCGACCTCTCTGTCAGCTAAATCTTGCTCGGGGGGATGTTCTTCGGTGCTTTCCGGGGTATTATTATCTCCCGTGCTGGAATCGCCATTTTTGTGTTGGCGGGATTTTGAGCGGCGCCGCTGACGCGGCGCTTTTGCTATTTCTTGGAGGGGTCATCCTCCGCTGTTCCATTGCCCTCTCCCTCTTTTGGGGTGTCCACCATGTATATGTCATATGACGAGGTGGCTTTCCAGGGCCTAGTGGTGCTGGTTCTTCATCATCTCCTTCATCGGTGTCCATACCGTCGATGTCTTCGGAGTCGAAGTCGAGCATGTCGGTTAAGTTCGACAGTGGCTACAAAGTGGGTGGTGGGTGGGCTTTGAATTTCTTCATCGTCCGTACCCCAACCTTGCTGACCGTAGTCCGGCCAGGGCTCTCCTGACAAGAGAGAGACTTCAGTGACTTCAGGATATCGCCGAAAGGCGAGTGCTGAAAGACGTCCGCGGCCGTGAACTCCATGATCGGCGCCCAATCGGATTCGCGGCAGGGGCGCGGAGAGTTCGGAGTCCGGAGAAGAATCCGGCTCCATGGAGTCACGAGTCTTGCAGAGTACGGGGCTGGTGTTCGGCTCAACCGCCGTTGGGATCGCAGCCCCCGAGGTGGCGTCCAACCGCCCATCCTCGATCGGCCGGTCGGCTCCGAACTAAGGGTCGGAGCCGATGTGGGTGCGGCCTCCAGGGACTATTCGGCAGCAGAGCTAGATCATGCTCGTCCATGACAGTGCGGCGCGCTCGGCAGTGGTTCGAATCCGTCGAAGATCAAGTCCCCGCGGATGTCGGCCGTATAGTTTAAACTTCCGAATCTGACCTGACGGCCAGGGGCGTAGCTTTCGATCTGCTCTAGATGGCCAAGTGAATCGGCCCGCAGTGCGAAAGCCGCCAAAGACGAAGATCTGTCCGGGGAGGAAGGTCTCACCCTGGACTGCATCGCCATTGATGATCGTAGGAGCCATCGGGCCTGACGGCGACGGCACAGAGGAACTCTCAATGAAAGCACCAATGTCGGTGTCAAAACCGGCGGATCTCGGGTAGGGGGTCCCGAACTGTGCGTCTAGGCCGGATGGTAACAGGAGGCAAGGGACACGAAGTTTTACCCAGGTTCGGGCCCTCTCGATGGAGGTAAAACCCTACGTCTGCTTGATTAATATTGATGATATGGGTAGTACAAGAGTAGATCTACCACGAGATCGAGAGGCTAAACCCTAGAAGCTAGCCTATGGTATGATTGTTTGTGTATGTTGTCCTACGGACTAAAACCCTCCGGTTTATATAGACACCGGAGGGTTAGGGTTACATAGAGTCGGTTACAATGGTAGGAGATCTGACATCCGTATCGCCAAGCTTGCCTTCCACGCCAAGGAAAGTCCCTTCCGACACGGGACGGAGTCTTCAATCTTGTATCTCATAGTCCAGGAGTCCGGCTGAAGGTATAGTCGGCTATCCGAACACCCCCTAATACCAGGACTCCCTCAATGAGTATGTCATCGAGGTATACTACGACGAATTTATCCAAATACTCCATGAAGACCGAGTTCATTAACCGAGAGAAGGTGGCCGGGGCATTGGTTAAACCGAAGGACATAACGGTGTACTCGTATTGGCCATAACGAGTAACAAAGGCCGTTTTGGGAATGTCCCCGTTTCTGATTTTGATTTGATGGTAGCCCAACCTCAAATCCATCTTGGAAAAGACTGAGGATCCAGCGAGCTGATCATACAGATTGTTGATCCTGGGAAGCGGATAGTTGTTCTTGATAGTGACCAAGTTGACAGGTCGGTAATCTACAACCATTCGATCCGTTCCATCCTTCTTCTTGATGAAGACGACGGGGCAAGCCCAAGGAGAGGAACTAGGACGGATGAAACCCTTTTTCAAGGTATCATCGAGTTGGTTCTTAAGCTCGGCTAGTTCTAAGGATGCCATCTTATAGGGTCTCCTAGAAATTGGAACGGTTCCTGGAACAAGGTCTATCACAAACTCGACATCCCTGTCAGGTGGAACACCTGGCAGTTCTTCTGGAAAGACATCCGGAAAGTCTCGGACTACCGGAACATCCTCAAGGTCTGGAAGGGGGTTGGCATTTAGGGAGTAAAGCTGGCGCTTGGCCACTCGAGTTAAGACATTGACTGTCTTGCCCGATGGGTGAGTAAGTTGAACGGTTCTAGTGGCACAATCAATCTTAGCATAATGAGCTAACATCCAGTCCATACCCAAAATGATGTTTATGTCCGAGGATTGAGAGCTATTAAGGATGCAAAGGAAGACAAGTCTATCGACAAGAATTTCGTTCCCATGGCTTACTCTAGAAGTTTGCCATCTAGAGCCAGGGGTTTGAATTTCCATGGTAGAGGGCATGTCACAGAATGTCGTGTTATGCAATCGAGCATAGTTCTCGGATATGAATGAATGAGATGCTCCAGTATCGAAAAGAATAGATGCCGGATGGCAATTAACAAGGAGTGTACCAAGGACGACGTTAGGATCCTCATGAGCCTCCTCGGCTGAAACATAGTTGACATGGCCACTGTGCAGTGTGACCGGCTTGGCGTAGAATGTCTTTCCCGCTGGCTTACCACGGCCAACGGACTTTCCAGTCTGATTGGGGTTGTTCTGGGGACACTCTCGACTATAGTGACCCGGCTCTCCACACTTGAAGCATGTCACCACATTGGGGCATGGAGCAGCATTAGCAGCGGGGCTACCATAGGGCTTGGGCGGTGCAAACTGCTGGTTGGGACGAGGCGCCTCAAAAGATGGCCTCGGAATGAACCTGGGTGGCAGTGCCGTGCTTAGGATCCACACCCGGCACTTCTGAGCTCCAGAGCCAGATGAAGAGCCAAAATCACGTGAGTGTTTGCGTGAAGCGTCATAGTCAGACTGGCTTGACTCAACACTGATGGCTTTATTGACCAACTTCTGAAAGGAGGTGCACTCGTGCAGACGAAGATCGCGGCGAAGCTCAGGGCTAAGTCCCTTGCGGAACCTTGCCTACTTCTTAGCACCGGTAGATACTTCTTCAGGAGCATAACGTGCCAGATTCCCAAATTCACGGCTATATGCATCCACAGTCAGTCTTCCTTGGGTGAAATTGCAGAACTCCTCCCTCTTACGATCTATGAGACCTTCCGGAATGTGATGCTCACGGAAAGCCTCACTGAATTCAGCCCAAGTAGTGATTTGGCCGATCGGGCGCATACCTTCAAAATTTTCCCACCAGAGGCTAGCAGGGCCTTCGAGATGGTAGGCAGCATAAGTAACCTTATCAGCTTCGGCTACGTTGGCAGAACGTAGCTTGTGGGTGATGATGCGAAGCCAGTCATCCGCGTCGAGGTGCTCGATGGAATGGTTAAACTTTGGTAGGTACAGCTTGATAAAGTCATTGATTGACACCAAGTCATTTCGCGGATGGTGTGCAGTGTTCTGCTCAATCCGCTCCAGTAAGTGGTTAGTCTCACGCTTGTTTCTTTCCACCTCCAGCATCACTTCGGCCAGAGAAGCGGGTGAGGCAGATTTTCACCCCTAGCTACACTGGCTTCCCCCTGCTCCGGGGCAGCAGGGTTGCTGCGG
>NC_053025.1:538701934-538712571 GCF_003073215.2 Triticum urartu | reverse complement strand
CCATAATAGTGGGTTTAGCAACATCTAGGGTTTTAATTTCTTCAATCCCACTTTTATCAAATTTAGCATCAAGATCAACAAATTCCGAATTCTTAGAACGCCTTCTAGGTAAAGGTGGATCATATTCAGTCCCATCATTATCAAGATTCATATTGCAAAACAAAGATTTAATAGGGGGAACATCAATAACTTTTATATCTTCATCATTATTTTCATAGGAACTAGAAGAACACGCTTTTATAAAGGCATCTTTCTTATCATGCATCCTAGCGGTTCTTTCTTTGCATTCTTCAATGGAAATTCTCATGGCTTGAGAGACTCATTGAATCATGCTTAGGGGAATAAGATCTAGTTCAAGATCAACATCAGAGAAAGTCCTATCAACGTTCCTAGCCAAATCATCAACTTAAGCAATTTTCTTCATCATAGCATTAAATTCTTTTGCAAAGAAATAAATGCTTAATATAGATTCAAAATCAGAGGCATCCTTATTATAATTTCCATAAGAATTTTTGTAGGAATTACCCATAATTATTAGAAGGGATACTAGATAAGGCCTAGGATTGAAATTTCCTCTATACGCGTTGTTACCAAAATGTTCCTACCAACAAAATTCACATCCATAGATTCATTATTATTCTCAATCAAAGTAGACAAGGCACTATCATTAGGGACCAGAAGAAACACCTTATTAGCAAATAATTCATAAGTCATCCACCTTTCCACTCAAAACATTAATTTCTTCTATCAGCATGCACCTTTTTAGTAGATTCTTTCAGTATGCCAATTGAGAATAATTAACCATAATTATTAGGAGTTTTAGTCTTCTCCTAAAGTGATTTCCATAAAGTGGCCTCCCGCAGCCGAATCTAAAAGATTTCTAGAAGCAAAATTAATCGCCATAAATTTTTGTATAATCAATCCACAAATTCAAAACCATGAGTAGGGCATTTACGTATCATTTTCATTCTCTCCCAAGCTGGTGCAACATGTTTCATGATCAGTTGTTTAAAATTCATAATATCGTTTCTAAGAGAGATGATCTAGCGGGAGGAAAATATTAGAGATAAAAGCATCTTTGCACTTGTTCCATGAATCAATAACTATTTTTAGGCAAAGAGAAAACCAAGCTTAGCACGATCTCTAAGCGAAAAAGGAAATAGCTTCAATTTAACTAAATTATCGACATCTTTCTTCTTTTGCATGTCACACCAAATCAACGAAGCTATTAAGTAATGGGGTAGCGGCCATTCTTCACTAGGAAGGCCGAGAACGGATTCTTTCATTGACAAGATTCACAAAGCAGTAATTAATTCACAAGATCAGCATCGGTAAGAGAGCATCGGAGTGCTAAGGAAATCATTAATTGGTATGGTGAAGTCTCACAATTTAGTATTATCTTGCCATCGGCGAAACAAGCAACAACACACCGAGCAAACAAAAGCAAACGGCAAAAGGCAAACAGGAGAAAGAGAGGGAGGATAGAGAGAGAGAGAGGGCGAATAAAACGGCAAGGGTGAAGTGGGAGAGAGAAAACGAGAGGCAAATGGCAAATAATGTAATGCGAGAGATAGGGATTGTGATGGGTACTTGGTATGTTGACTTTTGAGCAGACTCCCCGGCAACGGCGCCAGAAATTCTTCTTGCTACCTCTTGAGCACTGCGTTGGATTTCCCCGAAGAGGAAGGGATGATGCAGCAAAGTAGCATAAGTATTTCCCTCAGTTTTTGAGAACCAAGGTATCAATCCAGTAGGAGGCTACGCTCGAGTCCCTCGTACCTACACAAAAACAATAGCTCAACGCAACCAACGCGCTTAGGGGTTGTCAATCCCTTCACGGTCACTTACGAAAGTGAGATCTGATAGAGATGATAAATAATATTTTTGGTATTTTTGGTATAGAGATGCAAAGTAAAAAGTAAAAGCAAAGTAAAAGCAAAGCAATAATAAAGTGATGGAGATTGATATGATGAGAAAGAGACCCGGGGGCCATAGGTTTCACTAGTGGCTTCTCTCAAGAGCATAAGTATTCTACGGTGGGTGAACAAATTACTGTTGAGCAATTGACAGAATTGAGCATAGTTATGAGAATATCTAGGTATGATCATGTATATAGGCATCACGTCCGAGACAAGTAGACCGAAACGATTCTGCATCTACTACTATTACTCCACTCATCGACCGCTATCCAGCATGCATCTAGAGTATTAAGTTAAAAACAGAGTAACGCCTTAAGCAAGATGACATGATGTAGAGGGATAGTTTCATGCAATATGATAAAAACCCCATCTTGTTATCCTCGATGGCAACAATACAATACGTGCCTTGCTGCCCCTTCTGTCATGGGAAAGGACACCGCAAGATTGAACCCAAAGCTAAGCACTTCTCCCATGGCAAGAAAAACCAATCTAGTAGGCCAAACCAAACTAATAATTCGAAGAGACTTGCAAAGATAACCAATCATACATAAAGAATTCAGAGAAGATTCAAATATTATTCATAGATAGACTGATCATAAACCCACAATTCATCGATCTCAACAAACACACCGCAAAAAGAAGATTACATCGAATAGATCTCCACAAGAGAGGGGGAGAACATTGTATTGAGATCCAAAAAGAGAGAAGAAGCCATCTAGCTACTACTATGGACCCGTAGGTCTGAAGTAAACTACTCACACTTCATCGGAGGGGCTTGGATGATGATGTAGAAGCCCTCCGTGATCGATGCCCCCTCCGGCGGAGCTCCGGAACAGGCCCCAAGATGGGATCTCGTGGATACAGAAAGTTGCGGCGGTGGAATTAGGTTTTTGGCTCCGTCCGATCGTTGGGGTACGTGGATATATATAGGAGGAAGAAGTACGTCGGTGGAGCTTCGAGGGGCCCACGAGGCAGGGGGGCGCCCCTACCCTCGTGACCACCTCGTGGCTTTCTAGACGGAGGGTCCAAGTCTCGTGGATCTTATCTGATGAGAAAATCACGTTTCCAAGGTTTCATTCCGTTTGGACTCCGTTTGATATTCCTCTTCTTCGAAACCCTAAAACAGGCAAAAACAACAATTCTAGGCTGGGCCTCCGGTTAATAGGTTAGTCCAAAATAATATAAAAGTGGATAATAAAGCCCAATAATGTCTAAAATAGTAGATAATATAGCATGGAGCAATCAAAAATTATAGATACGTTGAGACGTATCAGCATCGTCACCTCGTCCTTTGCTAATCTTCACTTAATCCATAGTCCTGTTTCGAGTTGCAAATATGAGCAACAAAACCAGTATCAAATACCCAAGCGCTACTACGAGCATTAGTAAGGTACACATCAATAACATGTATATCAAATATACCTTTCCTTGCCATCCTTCTTATCCGCCAAATACTTGGGGCAGTTCCGCTTCCAGTGACCAATCTGTTTGCAGTAGAAGCACTTAGTCTCAGGCTTAGGTCCATACTTGGGTTTCTTCTCCTGAACAGCAACTTGTTTGCCATTTTCTTGAAGTTCCCCTTCTTCTTCCCTTTGCCCATTTGCTTGAAACTAGTGGTCTTGTTGACCATCAACACTTGATGCTCCTTCTTGATTTCTACCTCCATAGCCTTTAGTAATGCGAAGAGCTCGGGAATCGTCTTATCCATCCCTTGCATGTTATAGTTCATCACGAAGCTCTTGTAGCTTGGTGGCAGTGATTGACCAATTCTGTCAATAACACTATCATCCGGAAGATTAACTCCCAGTTGAATCAAGTGATTGTTATACCCAGACATTCTGACTATATGCTCACTGACAGAACTATTCTCCTCCATCTTGCAGCTGTAGAACTTATTGGAGACTTCATATCTCTCAATTCGGGCATTTGCTTGAAATATTAACTTCAACTCCTGGAACATCTCATATGCTCCATGATGTTCAAAACGTCGTTGAAGTCCCGGTTCTAAGCCGTAAAGCATGGCACACTAAACTATCGAGTAGTCATCAGCTTTGCTCTGCCAGACGTTCATATCATCTGGTGTTGCTCTTGCATCAGGTTTGGCACCTAGCGGTGCTTCCAGGACGTAATTCTTCTGTGTAGCAATGAGGATAATCCTCAAGTTACGGACCTAGTCTGTGTAATTGCTACCAGCATCTTTCAACTTTGCTTTCTCAAGGAACGCATTAAAATTCAACGGAACAACAACACGGGCCATCTATCTACAACAACATAGACATGCAAAATACTATTAGGCACTAAGTTCATGATAAATTAAAGTTCAGTTAATCAAATTATTAAACAACTCCCACTTAGATAGACATCCCTCTAATCATCTAAGTGATCACGTGATCCATATCAACTAAACTATGTCCGATCATCACGTGAGATGGAGTAGTTTTCAATGGTGAACATCATTATGTTGATCATATCTTCTATATGATTCACGCTCGACCTTTCGGTCTCTACTGTTTCGAGGCCATATCTGCATATGCTAGGCTCGTCAAGTTTAACCCGAGTATTCTGCATGTGCAAAACTGGCTTGCACCCGTTGTATGTGAAAGTAGAGCTTATCACACCCGATCATCACGTGGTGTCTCGGCACGACAAACTTTCACAATGGTGCATACTTAGGGAGAACACTTGTACCTTGAAATTTAGTGAGAGATCATCTTATAATGCTACCGTCGATCTAAGCAAAATAAGATGCATAAAATATAAACATCACATGCAATCAATATAAGTGATATGATATGGCCATCATCATCTTGTGGTTGAGATCTCCATCTCCGAAGCACCGTCATGATCACCATCATCACCGGAGCGACACCTTTGATCTCCATCGTAGTATCGTTGTCGTCTCGTCAAATATTGCTTCTACGACTATCGCTACCGCTTAGTGATAAAGTGAAGTCATTACATGGTGATTGCATTGCATACAATAAAGCGACAACCATATGGCTCCTGCCAGTTGCCGATAACTCGGTTACAAAACATGATCATCTCATACGATAAAATATAGCATCATGTCTTAACCATATCACATCACAACATGCCCTGCAAAAAACAAGTTAGAAGTGCTCTACTTTGTTGTTGCAAGTCTTACGTGGCTGCTACAGGCTGAGCAAGAACCGTTCTTACCTACGCATCAAAACCACAATGATAGTTTGTCAAGTTAGTGCTGTTATAACCTTCTCAAGGACCGGGAATAGCCACACTCGATTCAACGAAAGTTGGAGAAACTGACACCTGCCAACCACCTGTGTGCAAAGCATGTCGGTAGAACCAGTCTCGCGTAAGCATACACGTAATGTCGGTCCAGGCTGCTTCATCCAACAATACCGCTGAACCAAAGTGTGACATGCTGGTAAGCAGTATGACTTGTATCGTCCACAACTCACTTGTGTTCTACTCGTGCATATAACATCTACGCATAAACCTGGCTCGGATGCCACTATTGGGGAATGTAGTAATTTCAAAAAAATTCCTATGTGCACACAAGATCATGGAGATGCATAGCAACAAGAGGGGAGAGTGTGTCCATGTACCCTCGTAGAACGAAAGAGGAAGTGTTAGCACGATGCGGTTATTGTAGTCGTATGTCTTCATGATCCGACCGATCAAAGTACCGAACGCACGACACCTCCGAGTTCAACACAGTTCAGCTCGATGACGTCCCACGTACTCCAATCCAGCAGAGCTTTAAGGGAAGTTTCGTCAACACGACGACATGATGACGGTGATGTTACACCCTAGCTAGTTCATTGCATTAGAGTGGTAGCCATCATGTTTACTTTTTCCAGAAAATGAATGGGGATGATAGAACCCCAGCACCCCCCTTAAACAACTAGGGTTTACTAAAAATCTTTTTCAATGAGCTGAAATGCCCTTCCAAAAAGTCCACCTTTTTGTTTTGGGTTGAAACCTTTGGACAAAAAATGGTGCACACTTTTCTAGGACATCTTAAGGTCATTGGATTAACTCATATAGTATTTGCATTTGGCATTTAAATGCTATAAAATATTTTAAATGCTCAAATAATTCTGGAATAAGTGTGGGCTTGTTGGAAATAATCTAAAGAGAGCCTATGATTATTTTCAGGATTTTTGTAAGTGCCTAACTATTTTTAATAAGCCACAAACTTACAGAAAAATAGAAAAGGAAAACAATTCAGAAAAGAGAGAGAGAGAGAGAAGAAAGGCCACAGGCCACTTACCTGGCTGGCCCGGCCCATCTGGCCCGTTCCAGTCATCACCTACCTCTGCCAGTAGGCAGAGGAGGGAACCGCGACGCCGCCGAGCTCGCCACGCCACCTCTTGGCCTGCCGTCGCCCGCGCCAGCGTGATGCCTCGAAGCGCCTCTGCGGCCTCCCCTCGACCCCCTGGACACCTCACTCCTCCCCCTACTCTCTCCTTCGGTCCCCCGAAGCCATGGATGACGCTGCCGCAACCACGCCACCCGTAGTTCTCACGTCTGTCGTCGTCCTTGCGCGCCCCCGTGTCCACGAGCTCCGCCACTATCCTCTCCGTCGAGCAGACTGAGCCCCGAGCACTCGTTTGCCCTGAAGCCACCGCGTCGACCTCATCTTCACCGCCCGTCGCCGAGATCCACTTCACCGCCCACTTGCTCCGGCTTGTCCCCGACTCCTCCGACCCACTCGCCGACGCGCCTTGAGCCCTGCTACCTCCTGCTCCTACCCGTTTGCCTTCTTGTGCACCATAGTGACCACACCGAGCTCGCTTGCACGCGCCGCTGCCTCTGCACGTCGCCATCATGGCCACAGCCACGCTGGCTCGATTCTGAGCACGCCATCGCGTTCGTCGCAGCCCAAGCAGCCCGTAGCACCGCTCCACGTGCCTTGACGTGCCCTGTAGCCTCAGGTTCGACCTCGCCCGAACTCCGGCGACCGCCAAGGTCGTCACCGAGGTCGTTCCCGGCCACCCCGAGCTCTACCACTACCACCAAACGATGCGGCTCACTCCCTGCGTCACGTAGTTGCTCTCCACCGTCGATTTGGTCGCCGGAGCATGAAACCCGCACCACCCCGCCGCGTCTGGCCTCGCCGGTGGCTAAATGCCGGCGAGTTTGACCCCATTTGACCATGTTTGACCCGTGTGGGCCCAGGTAGACTCCCCCCTGAGCCTATGACAGGTGGGGCCGGCCTGTTAATTAGGTTAGGATTAGTGCTAACTAATTTTAGTTAGTTTAGGTCACTGACATGCGGGCCCAGGCCCCACCGACAGTTAGTTAGTATTAACTTAACCCTGTTAATTAGCTGTTTCACTGACGTGTGGGTCCCACCAGTCAGGTTTGACCTGGGCTTGGCGCCCTTTGACTCGCTGACATCACAGTGATGCAGTGCTGACGCAATTATTCATTTTCTGGATTTATTCTTATATAGGAAATTCCAGAAAATATCCAAAACTTCTAAAAATCATAGAAAATCAACCTTAGCTCCAAATCAAACAAATTATATATGAAAAATGATCCGAAAAATTCAATATTTCCATCTGTAATGATTTCATGCATGAAAAAACACTTTAACCTTGCTGTTTAGGTGAAACAAGCTTACACTTATTATGCATAAGAACTTAAGTTTCCATTTGAATCTTTGATTCAAATGCACCCATTTCAGCTTGTTTCACATTGCATTAGGCAGGACACATCATTTTGCCATGTCATAGAATGCATCATATTGTTGCATATTGCCATGTGTTGATTATATTCTGTGTGTCTTTCATGGTAGGTTCTGCCTCCGAGGATATCTACGAGTATCCAACTGAAGGGCAGTACCCTACTACCACTCCATCAGGCAAGCAGCCCCATTGATCATATCGATACAATCCCATGTTCTCGCCTCTGCTCTCATTTACTACATTAAGAAAACAACGTTTCAAACTGCTGTGTGCTATGGTAGTTGAACCCTTATCCTCTGCATGACCTGTCATTGCCACAGTAACTAGATGAAACCCACTAGCATGTGTAGGAGTTGATTGAGCCATGTTTGTGTTTCCTACCTTGCTATGCCTGCTATGCTTAGAGTTGTGTCAGGTCTGGTTCATCTGGGTGATGGGCTAGAGTGAAATGATTATGTCGGTAATGTGAGGGATGTGTTGAACATGTTTTGGTAAAGGTATCGATGAGAGGCCATGTAGGAGTACATGGTGGGTTGTTTCATTGAGGCCGTCCTAAGAACTGAGATCTGTATGTGTGATTTAAGATCAGTTACTACCATACATTGGGCCTGAAACCAATGGACCCTCTCGGCTTCTTAATCACCCTAGTACTCGATCCAGGAGTTGCAATTAGTTTCTGGTGTTTGTAGGTTATGTGTTGGCGGCCGTGCGTAGCGCTGACCCTAGGGTGGGCTATGATGCGGTAGATACACCGTGGCCGGGTATGCCGGGCGCCCGTTTGGCGTCTCGGGACCCTGTTCACATCGTTCCGGGCCGTATGTGGAACCTTGGCCGGACTCCCTGCGGATGGAACCTAGATAGGCGATAAACCTGGACTAGAGACTTGAGTGTTTAGGTAGGCCGTGGCCGACACCCTCGTTGGGCTTCCGCTTGAAGGTTGCCGAGTACATGTCGTGTAAACGACGGTAAGTGGTGAGAGCGTGTATGAAGAAGTACACCCTTGCAGGGTAAACATCATCTATTCGAATTGCCGCGTCCGCGGTAAAGGACTACTTGGTTGCCTATACATTTCATAGACAAGTTAATGGTTACTACTAAAAGACTCAAGATAAGTGTGAGTGCCGAGGATGGCCCTCTCGTAGGATGATGAGGGAGGATCCCCGGTGGAGTATTGTGTTGGTGATTAGTGGACTCGTGTGTGAAAACTATTTTACTAGTGGTGTCTCATAGGATAGCTTAGCCAAGAGTCAGAGCTGGCTTGCTGCAATAGCTCCACCACCTTCTTGAGAATGAGCATGTATAGTAGGTTCTGTTGTAAGACTTGTTGAGTACCTTTGTACTCATGTTTGCTTAATTACTATTTTCACAGGACAGCACCGCCCCCTCCGATGGGTTTTATGTAGACCTCGACGTCGATGAGTAACTTGCCACCCAGGTGGTGATCCTGACCATGGAGGGGCCTATGTAGGTAGACAGGCTTCGAGAAGCCTTCTTTCTTTCTAGTGTCTGTACTCAGACTATTTGCTTCCGCATGTGCTTGTATGCTTGTATGACTTGAGTGTCGGGTCATGTGACCCCTACCTGTATGAACATGTTATGCATGGCTCTCTGGAGCCTTTAAATAAAGTACTTGAGTTGTAGAGTTTTGTTGTGATGCCATGTTGTATTTGCACATATCGAGCATATTGTGTGTATGATTGAAACGCTTGGTATGTGTGGGATCCGACAATCTAGTTGTTTATCCTTGGCAGCCTCTCTTATGGGGAAATGTAGTATAGTGATCCTTGAGCCATAGTAGTCCGCTACAGCCCGGTTCACCGGAGTCCTGCTAGCCCAGCACTACTGCTCAGGACACTTGACTGGCCGGCATGTGTTTCACTTCGTTCCTATCTCTGTCCCTTCGGGGAAATGTCACGCGGTGACATCCGGAGTCCTGCCTAGCCTGCTACAGCCCGGGTTACCCGGAGTCCTGTTAGCCCAGTGCTACAACCCGGATTCACACGCTGATGACCGACATGTTCGATGTGATTCATGTATGCCTGTCCCCATAGGTCTGTGCCGCTTTGGGTTCACGACTAGCCATGTCGGCTTGGGTTCTCTGTCATATGGATGCTAGCGACACTATCATATACGTGAGCCAAAAGGCGCAAACGGTCCCGGGCCATGGTAAGGCGACACCCATGGGGATAGCGTGCGTGAGGCCGCAATGTGATATGAGGTGTTACCGGCTAGATCGATGTGACTTGGAATCGGGGTGCTGACAGCGTTGGCATTAGAGCCGGACTGCCTGTAGGTTCGTTGAGCCAAACTGGTCGATGTCGAGTCTAGAAATGCTTTAGTTATATGTAGGGGAATTGATTGTGGGAGGGAACGTAAGGCTTTTTTACTCCTTTACCTTATGCCCTCTGATCTGAGTCATTCTCTTCTCTTTCTACGTGGGTTAAGGACTAGGCTCTCTTCTTTCTATCAGGTTCACGTGTTACTAATCCATAGTAGCTTATAGGATTATTGTTACCAGCCACAGTACAGTTTCTACTACTTTCAGTATGTTGTCAGTTGAATCAGAACCTTGATATGATGTTGTTGAGTGGTATTGCAAACTGTTGTGGATGTCTCAAATCTTTTTCTGAGCATTTACAGTCGTTATGCTGTCCGATTTCCCCTAGAAAATTCTAATGCCTTTGCATTATTCTATGCTTTCAGATGGCCACCCGTTCGCAGAACCAAGTGGTTCGTCTGACCCGGTGCCTCGATGTGCCCGGCCACATGACCATGTTGGTTCGAGTGATGGTCGAGTCAGGTTATCGGTGGTATCCGGAATATACCTTCGAGGAGTAGTTCAGAGACTTCAACCAGAGCTAGTACCTCTGTACCGTCAGGATATATCCCTCTTATCCTGGAGCCACTGAGCCCCTTCACTGTTCCTATGGACTTGGGGTGACTATTGAGATGTCTGTGCAGGATGCAGCCTATTCAATGATGACTATCATTCGAGCCAGGACTGCCTTGCTTCAGAACACGATTCCGTTACATGCCATCACTC
>NC_053025.1:538683337-538700934 GCF_003073215.2 Triticum urartu | reverse complement strand
TTCTCTGAAAGGTTAGCACTAATAATAACAGGATATATCTTCTTTTCATCAAGATAAGCATATTTAAGAGTATCAGGCAATGGTTTAAGCTCAAACACGGGATCACCCTTGGGTGGAGGAGGATCCCCTAAGATTTCAATAGGAAAGTTGTGTTTCAGAATATGTCCCTATTTAAAGAACACTTCATCTATTTGCCTTCTTTTATTCATAAACATATCATTTTCATGGTCTAGCAAATATTGTTCTAAAGGATCACTAGGAGGTACGACAATAGAAGCAAGACCGATAATTTCATCTTTACTAGGCAATTCCTCTTCACGGTGTTGTCTACGAAATTTAGAAAAGTTGAACAGATGAGACATATCACCTAAACCAATAGTAACAACATCCTTTCGCAGTCTATCCTAGCATTAACAGTGTTTAAGAAGGGTCTACCAAATATAATGGGACAAAAGCTATCTTGTGGGGAACCAAGAACAAGAAAATCAGCAGGATATTTAGTTTTCCCACACAAGACTTCAACATCTCTAACAATCCCAATTGGTAAATAGTATCTCTATTGGCAAGTTTAATTGTGACATCAATATCTTCTAACTCAGCAGGTGCAATATCATGCATAATTTCTTTGTATAAGTCAATAGGTATTGCACTAGCACTAGCACCCATATCACACAAGCCATGATAACAATGATCTCCTATTTTAACAGAAATAACAGGCATGCCTACCACAGGTCTATGTTTATCTTTAGCACAAGGTTTAGCAATTCTAGCAGTTTCATCCAAGAAATAAATAACATGCCCATCAATATTATCAGCCAAGAGATCCTTAACAATAGCAATATTAGGTTCAACTTTAACTTGCTCAGGAGGTGTATAGGTTCTAATATTGCTTTTACGAACCACAGTTGAAGCTTTAGCATGATCTTTTATCCTAACAGGAAAAGGTGGTTTCTCAACATAAGTAGTAGGAATAATAGGATCATTATAAGTGATAGTCTTTTCTTCAACTTTAATAGGTGCAGCTACTTTTACTTCTATGGGAGGATGATATTTAAACCACTTCTCCTTAGGGAGATCAACATGAGTAGCAAAAGATTCACAGAAAGAAGCTACTATCTCAGAGTCAAGTCCATATTTAGTGCTAAATTTACGGAAAACATTGGTATCCATAAAAGATTTAACACAATCAAACTTAGGTGTCATACCTGACTCCTTACCTTCGTCGAGATCCCAATCTTCAGAGTTGCGTTTAATTCTTTCCAATAAATCCCATTTGAATTCAATAGTCTTCATCATAAAAGAGCCAGCACAAGAAGTATCGAGCATGGTGCGATTGTTATCAGAAAGCCGAGCATAAATTTTTTGGATAATCATTTCTCTTGAGAGCTCATGATTGGGGCATGAATATAACATTGATTTAAGCCTCCCCCAAGCTTGAGCGATGCTTTCTCCTTCGCGAGGCCAAAAATTATATATATAATTACGATCACGATGAACAAGATGCATAGGATAAAACTTCTGATGAAATTCCAATTTCAATCGTTTGTAGTTCCATGATCCCATATCATCACATAGCCTATACCATGTCAATGCATCTCCCTTCAAAGATAAAGGGAAGACCTTCTTCTTGATAACATCATTCGGGCATACCTGCAAGCTTAAATAATCCACAAACTTCATCCACATATATTAGGTGCTCATCAGGATGTAATGTTCCATCTCCTGCAAAAGGATTAGCTAGCAGTTTTTCTATCATACCCGAAGGAATTTCAAAGTAGACATTTTCATTTTCAGTAGGTTCAGTAGGTTGAGGAGCAACTCTTTGCTCTACTGGTCGGGGTGAAGATACCCCGAACAAGCCCCTCAGAGGATTACTTTCCATAGTAACAAGTGACAGTAAATTTCAGCACACTATATAAATTTTTCCTTACCGAATTCCACCTACCAGCACGGCAACCAGAAAAGAGTCTTGATGACCCACAAGTATAGGGGATCATAGTCCTTTCGATAAGTAAGAGTGTCGAACCCAACGAGGAGCAGAAGGAAATGATAAGCAGTTTTCAGCAAGGTATTCTCTGCAAGCACTGAAATTATAGGTAATAGATAGTTTTGTGATAAGATAATTTGTAACGAGCAACATGTAACAAAAGTAAATAAAGTGCAGCAAGGTGGCCCAATCCTTTTTGTAGCAAAGGACAAGCCTGGACAAACTCTTATATGAAGGAAAGCGCTCCCGAGGACACATGGGAATTATCATCAAGCTAGTTTTCATCACGTTCATATGATTCGCGTTCGGTACTTTGATAATTTGATATGTGGGTGGACCAGTGCTTGGGTGCTGCCCTTACTTGGACAAGCATCCCACTTATGATTACCCCATTGCAAGCATCCGCAACTACAATAGAAGTATTAAGGTAAACCTAACCATAGCATGAAACATATGGATCCAAATCAGCCCCTTACGAAGCAACACATAAACTAGGGTTTAAGCTTCTGTCACTCTAGCAACCCATCATCTACTTATTACTTCCCAATGCCTTCCTCTAGGCCCAAATAATGGTGAAGTGTCATGTAGTCGACGTTCACATAACACCACTAGAGGAGAGACAACATACATCTCATCAAAATATCGAACGAATACCAAATTCACATGACTACTAATAGCAAGGCTTCTCCCATGTCCTCAGGAACAAACGTAACTACTCACAAAGCATATTCAGCATAAACTAGGGTTTAAGCTTTTGTCACCCTAGCAACCCATCATCTACTTATTACTTCCCAATGCCTTCCCCTAGGCCCAAATAATGGTGAAGTGTCATGTAGCCAACATTCACATAACACCACTAGAGGAGAGACAACATACATCTCATCAAAATATCGAACGAATACCAAATCCCGTGTACTCTCAAGAACGCTTTGCTTATCATAAGAGACCGTTTTGGCATGTCCTTTGCTTCAAAAGGATCGGGCTACCTTGCTGCACCTTTGCTACTATTATTGTTACTTGCATGTTACAAATTATCTTGCCAACAAACTACTCTGTTACTTACAATTTCAGCACTTGCAGACATTACCTTGCTGAAAACCACTTGTCATTTCCTTTTGCTCCTCGTTGGGTTCGACACTCTTACTTATCGAAAAGAGCTACAATTGATCCCCTATACTTGTGGGTCATCAAGGCTATTTTCTGACGCTGTTACCGGGGACTGAAGCATAATTAAAGGGGTATTAATATGCATATAGGATCTGAACATATGATCTTCCACCAAATAAACCAACTAGCATCAACTACAAGGAGTAATCAACACTACTAGCAACCTACAGGTACCAATCCCAGATTTATAGACAAGAATTGGACACAAGAGATGAACTAGGGTTTGAGAGGAGATGGTGCTGGTGAAGATGTTGATGGAGATTGGCCCCCTCCCGATGAGAGGAGCGTTGGTGATGACGATGGTGATGATTTCCCCCTCCCGGAGGGAAGTTTCCCGGCAGATTAGCTCTGCTGCAGCCCTAGATTGGTTCCGCCAAGGTTTCGCCTCGTGGCGGTGGAGTCTCATCCCGAAAGCTTGCTTATGATTGTTTCCTCAACGAAAGACTCCATATAGCAGAAGATGGGCATCGGAGGGCCACTAGGGGGCCCACGAGGCAGGGGGTGTGCCCAGGGGGTAGGGCGCGCCCCCCACACTCATGGCCAAGGTGTGGGCCCCCTCTGGAACTTCTTGCGCTCAGTATTTTTATATTGAAAATAGCTTCTGTGAAGTTTCAGGACTTTTGGAGCTGTGCAGAATAGGTCTCTAATATTTGCTCCTTTTCCAGCCCAGAATCCCAGCTGCCGGCATTCTCCCTCTTTATGTAAACCTTGTAAAATAAGAGAGAATAGGCATAAGTATTGTGACATAATGTGTAATAACAGCCCATAATGCAATAAATATCGATATAAAAGCATGATGCAAAATGGACGTATCAATAGATCAAGACGCTTAATTGGACTTTCACAAAGCACATACCCTGATAAAGTTTTGAAGAAGTTCAAAATGGACCAGTCAAAGAAAGGGTTCTTGCCTATGTTATAAGGTGTGAAGTTGAGTCAGACTCAATGCCCGACCACTTCAGAAGGTAGAGAGAAAATGAATGTCATTCCATATGCCTCAGCCATAGGTTCTATCATGTACGCCATGCTGTGTACCAGACCTGATGTGTGCCTTGCTATTAGTTTAGCAGGGAGGTACCAAAGTAATCCAGGAGTGGATCACTGGACAACGGTCAAGAACATCCTGAAATACCTGAAAAGGACTAAGGATATAGTTCTTGTTTATGTATGTGACAAAGAGCTCGTCGTAAATGGTTACGTCGATGCAAGCTTTAGTCACAAACCGGATACGTATTTATATTAAATGGTGAGCTGTCAGTTGGTGCAGTTCCAAGCAGAGCGTCGTGGCGGGATCTACGTGTGAAGCGAGTACATAGCTGCTTTGGAAGTAGCAAATGAAGGAGTCTGGATGAAGGAGTTCATATCCGATCTAGTTGTAATACCTAGTGCATCAAGTCCAATGAAAAACTTTTGTGACAATACTTGTGCAATTGCCTTGGCAAAGGTATCCAGAATTTCACAAGAGAACGAAGCACATCAAGAGACGCTTCAATTCCATCCGCGATCAAGTCAAGGAGGGAGACATAGGGATTTGCATAATACATACGGATCTGAATGTTGCATACCCGTTGACTAAGCCTCTCTCACCAGCAAAACATGATCAACACCAAGACTCCATGTGTGTTAGAATCATTACTATGTAATCTAGATTATTGACTCTAGTGCAAGTGGGAGACTGAAGGAAATATGCCCTAGAGGCAATAATAAAGTTGTTATTTATATTTCCTTATATCATGATAAATGTTTATTATTCATGCTAGAATTGTATTAATCCGGAAACTTAGTACATGTGTGAATACATAGACAAACAGAGTGTCCCTAGTATGCCTCTACTTGACTAGCTCATTAATCAAAGATGGTTAAGTTTCCTAGCCATAGACATGTGTTGTCATTTGATGAACGGGATCACATCATTAGAGAATGATGTGATGGACAAGACCCATCCGTTAGCTTAGCATAATGATCGTTTAGTTTTTCGGCTATTGCTTTCTTCATGACTTATACATGTTCCTCGGACTATGAGATTATGCAACTGCCGAATACCATAGGAACACCTTGTGTGCTATCAAACATCACAAGGTAATTGGGTGATTATAAAGATGCTCTATAGGTGTCTCCAATGGTGTTTGTTAAGTTGGCATAGATCAAGATTAGGATTTCTCACTCCATGTATCCGAGGGGTATCTCTGGGCCCTCTCGTAATGGCACATCACTATGAGCCTTTCAGCAATGTGACTAATGAGTTAGTCACGTGATGATACATTACGGAACAAGTAAAGAGACTTGTCGGTGACGAGATTGAACTAGGTATGATGACCGACGATCGAATCTCGGGCAAGTAACATACCGATGACAAAGGGAACAATGTATGTTGTTGTGCGGTTTGACCGATAAAGATCTTCATAGAATATGTAGGAACCAATATGAGCATCCAGGTTACGCTATTGGTTATTGACCGGAGATATGTGTCGATCATGTCTACATAGTTCTCGAACCCGTAGGGTCCGCACGCTTAATGTTCGATGACAATTTGTATTTTGACTTTCTTGTTTTGATGAACCGAAGTTTGTTCGGAGTCTCGGATGAGATCACGGACATGACGAGGAGTCTTGAAATGATCAAGACATAAAGATTCATATATTGGAAGGTTACATTCGGACTCTGGAATGGTTTGGGTCATTTCGGATAAGTTTTGGAGTACCGGGGGTTACTGGACCCCCCCCCCCGGAAAGTTCATGGGCCTTCATGGGTCCTAGTGGAAAGGAGAGGACGGCCACAAGGAAGGCCACGCCCCCCCCATGTCCAGTCCGAATTGTACTAGGGAGGGGGCGGCGCCCCCTCTTTCCTTCTCCCCTCTTCCTCCTTCCCTCCTTCTCCCTCTCTTGGATGGAAGGGGACTCCAACTAGGATTGGGAATCCTAGTTGGACTCCTCATGGCGCGCGCCCCCTCTAGGACGACCTCCTCCTCCTCCCCCTTTATATACGTGGGAGGGGGCACCCCAAAGGACACACAAGTTTCTCTTAGCCGTGTGTCGGAGTAAATAACCATGGGTAGCCTAGTCGGCTCCCCCTGGCCCTTCTGAAAAAATTACGAGCCGATTCGGCCCTCAAGAATCCAAGACACGGGGCCGCCTTCCCCTTGCCGGCTATCGGAAGGCAACCCGACTTTAGCCCTCATGAAGAAAGTCGCGGGAGGGCCGGCTCCGAGAAGCCGGCCGCGAGAAGGCCGACTCCAAGAAACCGGCTCCCACAAAGCGGTCAAGATCATACCCTCAAAGTCTGCATCCACATAACGGCGATGTGACGGGGCATGGCTACAGTGAAGCCTGCCACCCCCGAATCCCGGAGCACGCCTGGCACAGTGCGCCGTATGGTCGACCATGACCCGTCCGGCGCGGTACTGTTGCCACGTTGACCCTGATGTCATCCACGACGGGCTGCCAGCGCGGCCCACGGGCAGTGGGCCCCTTCGGGCAGAGAGACACCCGAAGGCGGCCAGGCCTCCCCCAGTCGGCCCAAGATAGAGCCGGCTCCCCACAGCCGGCTTGCCACCTCCCTCGAAGGAGACGCCCCATTAAGGAGACAAGACGCGGTGAGGCTACAGCGATCACCCGCCGGATGGCGGCACTGTAGCCACGCCCACCTCGGCAAAGCCCTCGTCACCAGGATTGAGCAACAGTAACCAGCCCCCGACCGAGTCCTGGACAGTGGGGCCTGCCTGTCGACCAAGGAGCCGGCAGCCGGTGGGCCCCGGCAGCTGGCGCAGAAGCCGGCGAGTGTAGACACAGACGGCTGGGCCCCACGCCCAGCCGGATTCCATTGTACCCCCGGGGGTAGGCCTATATAAACCCCCCGGGACACCCATGCAAAGGGTTGATCCCTGCTAGTCTTAGACACCATATAGGGAGGAGAAGAGAGCGAGTCGTGCCCTTCTTCTTCCTCTCGCCGAACAGCTCAAGGAGCATCGTGTAGCTACTTGTTCATCTAGTGATCATTGCGGAGCCCGCAGAGCCAGGCAGTAGGGGTGTTATCTCACGGAGAGCCCCGAAGCTGGGTAAGATTCGCCGGGTGCATGTCTTCGCCTCATCCCGTTTCCAGGCACGGCGACGTCTTACTGGCTCCCACAATGATAAGCCACCCGTTGGCATATGTCGCACCTACCACCCGACATTTGGCGCCCACCGTGGGGCCAGGTGCACCGTCGTCCGGAGACACTGTTTTGGACGGGAACCCTCTTCCTCCCCCGGAGCGTAGCCAGCCCGGCACGCCCGATGGCGCTTGCCACGACGCGCTGCAAGGCGTCACCAACGTCTGTGCGGCGAGCGGCCTCGCCGATCTCCTTGACAAAGACCTCATCTTCTGACGAGCTCGCCTCCGACGCGGGCACCGACCACCTCGTCAACCTCCTCGGCCAGCACCACGTCTCCGGCGAGCCTGCTGTGGCCTTGGAGTCGGTCGCCTCCATGGGTCCGATGCCTGTCGACTCCGACACGGCCTCACTCGACACTTTCCCCACCGACGTCACGATCTACAACGACCCGGTTCCCCGGGCCGATGGCTGCGACGCTTTCACCACCGAGGTGATGGTCATTGGCCACGGCGACGCTTCCGACGAGAGCGCCCACTGACGCCCCGCATGCGGCGGTCCACGACTTTGCCATCCCCCTCCCGGCCGATGCCGACTGCAAAGCACTGGAGGCTCGCCGCCTCGCCCTCCTCGCGGAGGGCCGGAAGTTGGCTTTCCATGAGACGCCTCACTGAGGCCCACCGCGCGAAGCCGACCGCGCCGCCTTTGGCACGCCGCCCCCAGGCGGGCCCGGCGGGCTAGCCGGGCCGGCGTTGTCAGACAGCGCGGCGCTGTCGTCGCCCACGCTAGGAGTCGACCGCCCAGTCTACGCCACTCCACTCGAGAACCTGCGCGCCGCCCAGGCGGCCGTAGACGAGCTAGATGGACTGGGGGCCGAAGAACTCCCCCACATGACCCGACGCATCCAGCAGCTAATCGATGCAGCCGCGCAGCGGCACGAAGCCGACGCCCGCGCGGAAAGCCCTCCCCCGCGCCGAGATCACGGCGCGACGTCCCGGACGCCGACTACGGGTAAAACCCGCGCGCGGCGCGAGAAAGAGCCGGCTGCCAGCCGAAGCCGAACCCGAATCTCCATCGAGTGAGACGCAGAAGGCCACCCCCGGGCCGTGGAGTGGCGGGGCAACCCGCCTCCTCCTCGGCCCCGTGGAGAGAGATATCCCACCCCACCGCCTGTTGCGCATCCGACTCTCAGCGGCCGGCTAGGTCGTCGCGAAGGAGTTGGCAAGAACGACGCCCACCATCGGATCGACCACCTGGCGCGATCCCTGGCGCTGGAAGAAGAAGACGATGTTGGCCCGCCTTGCTTCGGCCCCCGCATCCGCGACGAGCCTTTCCCCAAAGGGTTCTCGCTCCCAAGAGACACACCCAAGTACAACGGCTCTGTGAAGCCGAAAGATTGGTTAATCGACTACTCCACGGTGGTTAGCATAGCAAACGGCAACAGGCGCGTTGCCATGAAGTACGTGCCCCTCATGCTGCAAGGCACGGTGCGGACCTGGCTCAACAGCCTCAAGCCATACAGCATCAACAGCTGGCTAGACTTCACAGAAGCCTTCGTCCGCAACTTCACCAGCACCTACAAGCGGGCTCCCAAGCCCAGACAGCTCTCCTTGTGCGTACAAGGCCCCGCCGAGTCCACTCGCGACTACCTCACGCGTTGGGCCGAGCTCCGCAACTCTTGCGAAGGGGTGCACGAGGTGCAAGCCATAGAATACTTCACTGCCGGGTGCCGAGAAGGCACCCTCCTCAAGCACAAGCTCCTCTGCGACGAGCCGACTACCCTCGACGAGCTTCTGGTCATAGCGGACAAGTACGCCACCGCCGACTCCTCAATGAAGACCGAACTCCGGGTAGACGCGTCCGGGAAGGTACTCAACCCGGCGCCCAAGACGCCGGCAGGGGATTCCGGCCGACGCCCACACCCGAACGATCACAAAGCGCAAGGGCCCTGCGCCGCCTCCACCAGTCGGCAGGTGGCCACAGTCGAAGACGAGCAGCCCGAAGGGCGGCCCGCACCCAAGAAGCAGAGGGGCGGCAAGCCGGCTTGGCAGCCGGCCTTCTCCTACGAGCAAACTCTCGACGCCCCAGTGCAAGTTCCACAGCGGCGCGAAGCCGTCCAACCACACGACCCGGAAGTGCCACTGGCTCACCCGAATCTCCAAAGGCGAAGGGCTGCGCCGCCTCCGCCTGCCGGTCCGCCGCCTCCGGCTCCGCAGCCGCCGACCGCTCGGCCCGCAGTCGGAGCCGTGCACGATGAGTTCCCCGACGAGCATGCCGCCTATGTCATCTTTACAAGCCAGCCCGAAGACCGGCGCAGCAAACGCCGAGAGCACCAGGAAGTCAGCATGGTCGCTGCCAACCCCGCCGAGCACATGCACTGGTCAGAAAAACCTATCAGCTGGAGCCGGGCCGACCACCCAGAGGTGATGCGCATCTCCCGGCTCTTATGCGTTGGTTTTGGATGCCACCCTTGCAACGGATAGACGCGCCGCCCGTTTCTCCCGCGTGCTGATAGACGGCGGGAGCAGCATCAACATCCTGTACCGTGACACCCTGGAGAAGCTGAATGTCAAGACGAAGCAACTCATGCCTACTCGGACTGTGTTCCATGGCATCGTACCCGGCCTGTCCTGCGCCCCCATTGGCAAGATCAAGATTGATGTACTTTTTGGGGACAAGGAGCATTTCCGCCGGGAAGCGATCTGGTTTGAAGTGGTGGACCTGGAGAGCCCCTACCATGCATTGCTTGGCCGACCTGCCTTGGCCAGGTTCATGGCAGTTCCCCACTATGCATACCTCAAGATGAAGATGCCGAGCACCAAGGCGTCATCACCATAGCCGGCGATTACAAGAAGTCCTCCGAGTGCGCAGCAGCCAGCAGCCGGCTGGCCGAGTCCCTTGTGATTGCCGAAGAAAAGAAGATGTTGGACCGAGTCGTGGCCATGGCCGGCAAACAGTCGGCCTTGTCCCCCGATCCCAAGGAGCATGATGCTCAAGGATCTTTCCAGCCGGCCAAGGAGACGAAGAAGATACCTCTTGACCCCGAGCACCCAGAGAGGTTTGCCGTCATCGGGGCAAACCTAAACAGCAAATAGGAAGGCGAGCTCGCCGATTTCCTCCGTGAGAATCGGGACATCTTTGCATGGTCCCCCAAGGACATGCCGGGTGTTCCGAAGGAATTCGCCGAGCACAAACTACACGTCCGAGAAGACGCAAAGCCAGTCAAACAACCCCTCCGCCGACTGTCGGAGGAGAAACGAAGGATTGTGGGAGAGGAGATAGCCCGGCTTCTGGCAGCCGGCTTCATTATGGAAGTTTTCTTTCCAGAGTGGCTCGCCAACCCGGTCCTCGTGCTAAAGAAGAACAACAAGTGGCGCATGTGTATAGACTACACGAGCCTCAACAAGGCCTGCCCCAAAGATCCCTTTGCCCTGCCAAGGATTGACCAAGTGATAGACTCCACGGCCGGATGCGAGCTGTTGAGTTTCTTGGATGCTTACTCAGGATACCACCAGATAAAGTTAGATCCGGCAGACCGCCTGAAGACCGCCTTCATCACGCCATTCGGAGCCTTCTGCTACCTGACTATGACATTCGGCTTGAGAAATGCCGGTGCCACTTTTCAGCGTTGCATGCAGAAGTGCCTCCTCAAGCAAGCTCGGCAGAAATGCCCACGTCTACGTAGACGACATTGTGGTGAAGACGGAGAAGCGCGGCACCTTGCTGGAAGACCTCAAGGAAACATTTGAGAACCTACGCCGGTTCCAAATCAAGCTTAACCCCGAGAAATGCGTGTTCGGAGTGCCAGCCGGCCAGCTCCTAGGCTTCCTGGTCTCCGAACGCGGCATCGAATGCAACCCAGTAAAGATCAAGGCCATTGAGAGAATGGCGATTCCCACCAAACTTCGAGACGTCCAGAAGTTTACCGGATGCTTGGCCTCCCTGAACCGCTTCATCAGCCGGCTCGGAGAGAAAGCTCTTCCCCTCTACCGCCTCATGAAGAAGACCAACCACTTCGAGTGGAATGACCAAGCCGACAGCTTTTCACGAGCTGAAGAAGATGCTGGCCACGCCGCCTGTCCTGGCGGCGCCGACTGAGAAAGAGCCCATGCTCCTCTACATTGCCGCAACCAGCCGGGTGGTCAGCACCGTCATCGTAGTCCAACGCCCAGAAGAAGGCCGAGCCCAGCCGGTCCAGAGGCCGGTGTACTATTTGAGCGAGGTGCTGTCTACCTCGAAGCAGAACTACCCGCACTACCAGAAGATGTGCTACGGCGTGTACTTCGCCGCCAAGAAGCTGAAGCCCTACTTCCAAGAGCATCCCATCACGGTTGTATGCACCGCCCCGCTGGCCGAGATCATAGGCAGCCGGGATGCATCCGGCCGGGTGGCGAAATGGGCCATCGAGCTGGCCCCCTACACGATCTTCTACCAGCCTCGCACCGCCATCAAGTCCCAAGCATTGGCCGACTTCCTCGTCGACTGGGCCGAGACCCAGTACCTACCGCCAGCTCCCGACTCCACTCATTGGCGCATGCACTTCGATGGGTCCAAGATGCGCACCGGCTTGGGAGCCGGCGTCATCCTCACCTCTCCCAAAGGCGACAAGCTCAGATACACGCTGCAAATTCACTTTGCCGCCTCCAACAACGTGGCCGAGTACGAGGCGCTCATACACGGGCTCCGGCTTGCCAAGAGCTCGGCATTCGCCGGATCCTATGTTATGGCGACTCGGACTTGGTGGTCCAGCAATCATCCGGCGACTGGGATGCCAAGGACGCAAATATGGCAAGCTACCGCTTCCTCGTTCAGCAGATCAGTGGGTATTTTGAAGGATGCGAGTTCCTCCACGTACCACGAGCCGACAACGAGCCAGCTGATGCCCTGGCTCGAATAGGCTCCACTCGGCAAGCAATACCAACCGGTGTCTCTCTACAACGCCTCCTCAAGCCGTCTATCAAGCCGTCTCCAGAGTCCGATTCCATCTTCGTACCGCCTGACCCCGATACACCGGCCCGGCTCGAAGAACCAAGAAGGTGACCCGGGGACTTCGATAGTCGGCCAGGGGACATCAGCAGGCGGCTCGGGGACTTCCGTAGTTACGCCCGACCCGGGGACTGCCACACCCGGCTCGGGGACTGCGGTAGTCGGCCCGGAGACTGCACCAACACAACAGGCGGCGGCCGACTCCAGCATTTCACCACCCAGCCCGCCCGCCCTGGTCGCAGTAGCCGTGTTGGCAATAGAAGAAGTCGCAGCTCCATCATGGGCTCAGTCCATCCTCAACTTCCTAATAAACCAAGATCTGCCGGCTGACGAAACAGAGGCAAGACAAGTCCAACGCCGAGCCGGAGCATACACAATCGTCAACAGAGAGCTCGTCAAGCGCAGTGTCACTGGAGTCCTCCAGCGATGCGTCGAGCAAGAGAAGGGCATTGCAATCCTCAGAGACATCCACCAAGGAGAATGCGGCCACCATGCGGCCTCAAGATCACTCGTCGCCAAAGCCTTCCGCCATGGTTTCTTTTGGCCGACTGCTTTGGATGACGCCAAGGGTTAGTTAAACATTGCAAAGGGTGCCAACTCTTCAGCTCCAAGCAACACATGCCGGCTTCAGCACTCAAGACCATTCCCCTCACTTGGCCCTTCGCCGTTTGGGGACTGGACATGGTGGGCCCATTCAAGACGGCACGCGGCGGCATGACACATCTGCTTGTCGCCGTGGACAAATTCACCAAATGGATTGAGGCAAAGCCGATCAAGAAGCTGAATGGGCCGACTGCCGTGACATTTATCGCAGATATAACAACTCGGTACGGCGTGCCACACAGCATCATCACCGACAATGGCACGAATTTCGCCAAGGGAGCCTTGGCACGTTTCTGCGCGACGCAAGGCATCCGGTTGGACTTAGCGTCCGTTGCCCACCCGCAGTCAAACGGCCAGGTCGAGCGAGCCAACGGCCTCATCCTTTCCGGCATCAAGCCCCGACTGGTCGTACCACTGGAGCGTTCAGCCGGCTGTTGGCTCGATGAGCTGCCGGCCGTCCTCTGGAGTCTGCGCACTACCCAAACAAGTCAACCGGCTTCACTCCTTTCTTCCTCGTGTATGGTGCCGAGGCGGTCATCCCAACTGACATCGAGTTCGACTCGCCTCGGGTAACCATGTACACGGAAGCGGAGGCCAAGGAAGCACGAGAAGACGGCGTCGACCTGCTGGAAGAAGGCCGGCTGTTAGCCCTCAGCCGGTCCGCCATCTATCAGCAGGGCCTGCGCCGCTACCACAGCCGGAAGGTCAAGCCAAGATCCTTCCAAGAGGGCGATCTTGTGCTCCGGCTGATCCAGCGAACAGCCGGCCAGCACAAGCTCTCGGCCCCTTGGGAGGGCCCCTTCGTCATCAGCAGAGCTTTAGGCAACGACTCCTACTACCTGATCGACGCGCAGAAGCCGAAGGCACGAAAGAGAGACGACTCCGGCAAGGAGTCGGAACGACCATGGAACGCCAACCTCCTCCGAAGATTTTACAGTTGAAATGCAGTATGTATCACGCTAACTTTTGTACTAAGTACGAGACAATAGGCCCCCCGAGGAGAGCTCGGGGACTGCCATCTTTTATCTATGGATGAAGAGTATCATGCTTATGACCTTGTCATTACATTCACTTTTTCCGTCCGGCACCGGGTTCGACTAGTCGGCCCGGGGACTGGCCGCCTGGAGTTATATTAGAAGTCCTACCCGCAGTCAGACAAGTAGTGTGCCGGTCCCAAGCCTTCTCTTGCCAAAAGTCGCAGTCGAAGAACCGGCTGTCCGGCTGGCAAGAGTTAAAGGCAGGAAAGGACGCCCACACGAAAAACGGCTAGGGACTAACGGACTAATATAACAAAAGCCGGTTTTTCTCCCACCACCGACCGACTACCAGAGTAGCCGGCCGGCCGGCTTCCATTCACCTCGCTTCAATCTAAGAAAGCTCGAGTACTTGCCTTCCCAAAAGGGGAAGGCGGCAAAGGAAACAGCCTAAGGATAAAAAGCATACACGAATGGAAACCAAACACGCACACAATAATATTTACATAAAAGACCTTCAAAAGGCCAGCATTCAACATAGTTCGAATACACCCCCAGTGGGTGGAACTGCGCAAGTTTAATAAAATTGTTCAAAAGGCAACAAGCAGGAAAAAACAAGGACGGCAGATTAAGCCAAGGGAGCGACTGGCGAGTCGGGCAGGTCGGTGGAGACGGCAGTGCCGGCTGGAGGAGTGGCCGGCTGGCGAACCTCGGCATGATCACCGCCTCCCGCAGAGGGCGCGCTAGCACGCGCCTCGTTGCTGGAGGCACGATCAGGCTGAGGCTGGCTGGCCGCTTCACCGGCCGGCTCAACGTCTTCGCCTTCCTCTCCTTCGTCGTCTTCGCCTTCATCGCTGGAGGCGATCTCCTCTGCCGAGTTCTCACCCGCTGCCGGGTCCAGCCCGAACCACTCCTCCGGCTGGGCAACGCCGTCGTCATTTTTCAGGAGCGAAGACGCTGATGTCAGTGACACTCGGCGATCGTCGAAGCGGCTGAGCGATAGCCGGCCGCACCTCCTCCATCTCTTCGTCGGCCTCCAGCCGCCAGGTGCGCAGCTGGTCCAGGTTCAGCCCGGATACCAGGCTCGGACGAACTCCAGCGCCCGCCCAGCTCCAAGCCGGGCTGCCGATGCCTTCCAGGCCTCGAAGCGGCCAACCGCAACCTCCAGCCAGTCGGTAGTCCGACTCGGGGTGCGGGGAATCGTCTCGCTTGGCCAGAGGGCGGCCAACACCTGTGCCCCGGCACACTGGAGGCGGTGGAGCATATGGTGAGCCGGCTGCAGCCGGGCTTGGACCGCCAAGAGTTATTCCTCAAGCGTCCGGCTCGCATCCGGCGCGATTTCAGCCCCCGCCCGCCGGCACGCCCTCGTGATGGGCCTCGATGGTTTGGGTGGCGAAGACGGAGTAGCCGGGAAAGTAGTCTAGCATAAAGGAACAAAAAGCAGCACAAGTCAGAACACAAATCAAGGATCAAGGGGCAAGCAGGGAGTGAACAAGGCGGCTTACCGTCGATCAGATCCTCGATACGAGTGAAGCCCTCGCTCAGCGCCTGCTTCGCTTCAGCCGAGCCCGCCGCTTCGGTCTGAACTCGGCCTTCAGGGCGTCCTCGCTGTCCTGCGCCTTCTTCAGGGCCGCCTTGTGGCTCTCCTCCTGGTCGGCCAACTTCTTGGCCAAGGCGATCACGCTCCAGGACCAAGGCGTTGTACTCGGCTTCCTTGGCACAAAGGGCGGTCTAGGCCCCCGCTAGAGCTGCCCCCTCAAGTCGGCATTGGCTCCTGCAAGCATGAAGACAAAGGAAAAATAATAAGGAAGAAGTCGTCAAGGAAGATCCGACCCGGCTGCACAGCAGTCGGCCCGAATCTCGGGGACAACACCTAGTGGGTGCGCTGACGCGCCCCCACAGGAGATGAACGAGACAAAGCACGCACTCCGGCTGCTGGTCAGGTCCTCGGTTCTCCGGCCCAGCTCCTGAGCCTGGAGTTGAAGGCGGCTGCGCGGAGGTTATGATACTCCTGAAGATTATACAAGAGGCGAGGATAAGTTAAGTTGTCAGGACCTAGTAAGTTCCGAAGCCGCCTGCGCCAGCAGCCGACTCGGAACTCGGGGACTACACCCAATGGGTGCGCTGATGGGCCCCCACAGAAGAAATCAAAAGAGCAAAATAACCAAGGCCAGAAGACTCACCCGGATGACAGCCCGCGTCGCGAGGAACTCTTGGGTGTATCACTGTAGCGAGGCAGCCTGAGCTTGAAGCCGGTTCCGGACCTCCTGGGCCGCCGCGTTCAGCTCGCCCGTCCCCCCGCTGGGAGTCCACTCGGACGTGCTGGCGCTGGCCGCCTCCAGGGCCTCCGCCGTCTGGCTAGCGCCCGCAGCTCGGTGCGGTTCCGGCGCGGAGCGCCCACCCCCTGCGCGCCGGCGCAATGCCGGCTGCACCTCGAGGCCGGCCCCTGCTCCGGCTCGCCCCCGGGACGGCTGCTCTGGCGCCGCAGCTGATTGGCCGCTTTGGCCCGCTCCAGTCGGCGCCGTCTGCGGGCCCCCTCCACGAAGATCACGTGGTCCTCCCTCCTCTCCATCACCGGCGGGCCTTGGTCGACCTCCTCCGACGGGGGCACGGGAATGTCGGGGGCCACGGCGCGGAGGGGAACGACGAGCAGCGGAGGCTGGTTGTGCGAGGCCTCCCTCCGTCTCACGGCTGCCGCCTCCGCCCGGGCCTTGGCCGCCGCGTCGGCCTGCTCCTTCGTCGCCTGGGCGGTCCTTCGCTCCGCCGCCTCCCGCTCCTCCCGCGCCTCCCGTGCGTTCCGCTCCGTGGCCTCCCTAAGGTCGGCGCGGGGATCCACGCGACGGGAGCCTGAGGACCCTCCAGTCGGCCCGACTACGGAGCCGCCAGGACCTCGCTCAAGGGAAAGCGGCGCCCTGTCCGGCAAGCAAAGAAAGGTTTAGAAGAGCTTCGGTCGAAAAGGACAACAACAAAAAACTATATAATATGCAAGACGTTCGACGACTTACGCCGAGATCGCCTGCGGTTGTTTCACCGCCTTGCGGAAGCGGGCCGCCTTCGAGGCCGCCTCATCCCGCTTGGTCGCCGCCGTGGAAGCCTTGGATTTCTTCGGCCGGCTGCCGAAGAAGGTCGACGCGGCCGGCGCTTCTGCGCGCCGCCACGGGCAGCCGGCGCGGCAGACGGGCCCGTGCCTTGATGATCAAGCGCCGGCTGGCGGTGCGGGGCGGCTTCGACCTCGTCGTCGTCCGGCCAGTCCTTCGAAGCCGGCCCCGAGCCCCGCGCCTCCGGCCTCGTCGCCTTCCCCCACGATGGCGTCTTCCATGGCGGCCGCTCCCAGGTCCGGATCGTCGGCGTCGTCCACCGTGCGGTCGGGGAGGAGTTGGCGCTCTACCCCTGCGGCCCCGGCTGTCGGCGGAAGAAGAGGGTTCTGCTAAAGGCAAACCAATTGATCAAGGGTCAGCTATCATGAGGCCGGCTACAAAAAGGAAGAAAAGAACAAAAAACTTACGGCGGGCGGAGGGTTGGCGCGGGAATACGGCTCCTTGCCGTATCGCCAATCCTCGGCGAGCTTGCAGTTGGAGATGTAGTTCACCATGTAAGACACCTCTGCATGAGGCATCTCCCTGGTGCTCAGCCGGCACGGGTCGAAGCGGCCGCTCATCTGGCAAATCATGTGAGGCCGGCCTTGGAGCGGAAGTACCCGACGCTCCACGAAGGCGGCCACCAAGTCGGCTCCGGTCAGGCCCTCCGACTGGATCATCACCCAAGGGAGACGGCTGCTTCCGCCTGGAACACC